>NC_067398.1:82946506-83124006 GCF_016432865.1 Antechinus flavipes | reverse complement strand
GTGAAGGGAGGGCTTGAGTCTCATTTTCTTTGGACCTCTTCCACTTCCTAGCACTTGGGTCTGCCCCTAGCTGGTGTTTAATAAATGTTGCTGAATTGTTTTTTTGAAATACTTGCCCCAGGGGATAAAAATAAATAAGGCTGGAAAGGATCTTAGAGATTACCTAAATAATTCTCTCACCTCTATTCTATTTTGCAGATGAGGAAACTTTTGATGCTCAGAAAATGGGAAGGATTCACCCAAGATTATACAGTGATAGAAAAAGACTAGAACACTGGATCCCCAGCCTAGAAATATGTCTCCCCAAATCAATAGGTTCTTTTTGCCCTAGAAGGCACAATGAGGAGTGATGGGTGGAAGGTGAAGAGAAGGGGGAGAGAGGAAGATTTAGGCTCAGTGGAAGGATCCAAAGAGGGATCCTTATATTTGGACTCATAATAGTAGATAATGGCAAAAAATATATGTCTAAAGATCCTTCCCTAACCAAATATTCTAGCATCAGAATAATTAACTTATGATGGTTAATAAAATGGGTAAGACTATGCTAGTGTCTCGGTGAATGGGGGGAGGATCTGGGCTGAAAGGAATATGATCTGAATTCTGGCTTCATGACTGATTAGTTATATTTCCCTGGCCAAGCCCCTCCCCTTTGCTGCACCTGAGTTTCTTGCTTTGTGAAATGAAGGAACTGGATTAGATGCTGACTAAATCCCCTCCCAAATGAACGTTCTATGTTCCAAAGTTCCTGCTGGTTCTGATGTCCTATGTTTGATATTTCAAGATCATTTCCATCTTTGACAATCTATGTTCCATGTTCTAAGGCCATTTTAAGCGTTGGCATTCTGTGTTCGATGTTCTAAAGTTGCCCCTAGCTCTGATGTTAAGTCCTTTTCGGCATTGACATTCTATGCTCTAACATCATTTCTGGTTCTGATAGTCTATGTTTAATATATTTTCCAGCTCTGACATTCTATGTTGGATGTGTCCTTTTAGTACTGACATTCTTCTCTGTTCTGACAAACTGCCAACTCCATGGTTGTGTTGGGAGGCTAGAATCCTGGATTTTCCTAGTCTTCCTGTCTCGGTAGGTAAGTATTGCTACCCTCAATCTTGGTAGTTTTTAGGACAGGGATGGAGACGGGGATCAGAGAGGACAGAAGGCAGCATCCCTCCACTCCCAGGTCCTAAGTAGAAATCAGTGCTTATATGGAGCAGTTTCTAGTGAAAGCTTGAGAGGATGCTGAACTGTCAGGCAGGGGATAGCAGATAGAGAGGGCTGTAATTCCACCCATTTCCCAGATTTTTGCCACAAACATTATCTTGCTTCTCTTTCAGGGATGTAGTTCCTTTGGTCCATGCCCATTCAGTGACCATGGCTGTTCTAATACAACTTTCTGGACTCAAGATGTCCAGAAACATGGCTGACCAACGTCTGTTCACCTCTCTGGTTCCTTCACATCCCTATGTTTCTGGGACTGAGAAAGGAGAGAAACAGTTCAAAAATTCAGTCATCCATTTACATGGAAGGAAGCAGGGCATGGTGAAAATATTGATGAATCTGGGGCCCCCCAGGCAAATTCTTCAGCCTCTCTGACCTCAGCTTACTCTTCTATAAAATGGGAATAATAAAACATGTCTTTACCTATCTCACAGGGCTTTTTTTGAAGGTCAAATAACATAATATTTGCAAAGAGCTATGTCAACCTTAAAGTGTTATACAAATGTCAGCTAACATTCATTCAATAAACATTTACCAGGTCTCTGTTATGTGCAGAGTCCAGTCTTTGGCTAAACTGTAAGCTGGCTAGGATTTCATGCCGGTGTTTTCAGAGCTCCCAGTCTAGAAGTGTGGCCAGGACATAGACCCAAATATCTACACAAAGTCGTCAAGCCAAACTCAATAGGTTCTTTCTGCGTTAGAAGGCATAATGAGGACTCGTGGGGAGAAGGGGAAGAGAAGGGGAAGAGAGGGAGATTTAGGCTCAGTGGAAGGAAACATTTGTAAGAAGGAGAGTTATCCCAACTTAAATGTGTTGCTTTGGGAAAAGGGGGCTGCTCCATCTCACCGGGTGTCTTCAGGAACTGGATGCTTGTTGGGAATGAAGCACTGACCAGCTGGGGGATTCAGATGAATCCTGAAGTCACTTTGAATTCCAAGGCTCTGGGAAAGGTGCAAATGCTTTGGAGTTTAATGGAAAGGGAAATAACTTCGAGCTACGGGGTGGGAGTGGGTATGGGGAAAGCTTGGAATAGGGAATGTTAGAGTTGGGTTCTGAAGAACAGAGAGGTATAAAAATCACATGTAGGTGATGTTGAAGTTATCCATTGTTTATCATTATCTAGAAAAGGGATGGGGAGGGAAGAGAGAGAAAAAAAGAGAGACAGAGAGAGACAGAGAAACAGAGACAAATACAGAAAGAGAGAGAGGGAAAGAGAGGGAGGGAGAAAGAGAGAGACACACACAAAGAGATAAAGAGAGACACACAGAGAGAGACAGAGAGGGAGGGAAGGAGGGAGAAAGAGGGATGGAAGAGGGGGAGGGAGAGACAGAGAGAGAGACAGAGACAGAGACAGAGAGAGACAGAGAGAGAGACAGAGACAGAGAGAGATAGAGACAGAGAGAGACAGAGAGAGAGAGACAGAGACAGAGACAGAGACAGAGACAGAGAGAGATAGAGACAGAGAGAGACAGAGAGAGAGACAGAGAGAGAGACAGACAGAGACAGAGACAGAGACAGAGAGAGACAGAGACAGAGAGAGACAGAGACAGAGACAGAGACAGACAGAGACAGAGAGACAGAGACAGAGAGAGATAGAGACAGAGAGAGACAGAGAGAGAGACAGAGAGAGAGACAGACAGAGACAGAGACAGAGACAGAGAGAGACAGAGACAGAGAGAGATAGAGACAGAGAGAGACAGAGACAGAGAGAGAGAGACAAAGAGAGAGAGAGAGAGAGAGAAGAGAGAGAGAGAGAGAGAGAGAGAGAGAGAGAGAGAGAGAGAGAGAGAGAGAGAGAAACTCCTCCCTCATGCTGTAGCTCAGTGCTGTTTTGGTGAGGGGAGGATAATCAGACTTAAATGCAAGCAATCAGAGAGAAAATGCCTTCACAAACACCCTCATCTCCCACACTCGATCCTAATTGGCTCTGGGTATTACGTCTTTCTTTCAAGAGAGGAAAAATGGATGGGTCAAGATCTTTTAATGTATGTAATGGATGGGAAGCACAGGAAAACTGCATTTACAGTAAAAGAGAAAATACCTTTTAATTGCCGGGAGTAGTAAGAGGCGGAAAAGGATGCCAAGGTGTGGATCTGGGGATATTAACTCTGCAGATTCACCTGCCCTGGGAAGTCTACTGATTTGTTTATCATTGAGAGGATGTTGTTTCCAATCCCCTATCCCATCATTCCTTCCCCAAAGTACTATCCTGGAGGGGGAAAAATGGCTTGTTGAGGAGGAAAATTAGACTTGTTCCCTAGCTCTTTATTGTGGGATGAGATTGAAATCCTGAGTGACAATGTTTGGCCTTGAGTCAGAAAAACCTGAGTATAAATTTGACTTCAGATCTTTCTTAATTGTAGGACCCTGGGTAAATCACTTAGCCACTATCTGCCTCAGTTTTCTCAACTAAAAATGGGGATAATAATGATATCTACCTTCTAGGTAGTGAGGATAAAATACAGACTTATTTGTAAAGTACTTACAGATTATACATACATACATACATATATACATATGCATATATATGTATATATGTATGTATGTATGTATAATCTGTAAGTACTTTACAAATAAGTCTGTATTTTATCCTCACATATATACATATACATATTATATATATATATATATATATATATATATACTCACATATACACCTACCCACATATGTGAATAGCAATTACTATGCTCCAGTTACTGAATTAAATGCTTTTACAAATATTATTTCATTTGATCCTCAAAAGCATTCTGTGAAGCAGATATTTCTTACCATCTTCACTTTATAGATCAGGAAACTGAGGTAGACACAGGCGAAAGGACTCACCTGGAGTCCCACAGCTAGTAAGTGTCTAAGTCTGGATTTGAATTTAGATCTTTGTTACTGCAGGCCCAATGTTCTGGCTGCTAAATCACCAGTTGCCTCATAGAGAGAGCTTTCAGAAAGCAGAGAGGTAGAAACATAAGATCTGGGAATTGCTCATCTTAGTGTGAGAAGGACCTAGACGCAGGGGTCCTCAAACTACAGCCCACAGGCCAGATGCAGCAGTTGAGGACGTTTATCCCCCTCACCCAGGGCTATGAAGTTTCTTTATTTAAAGACCTACAAAACAAAGTTTTTTTTTTACTTAGTCAGGTCCTCCAACAGTTTGAGGGACAGTGAACTGGCCCCCTATTTAAAAAGTTTGAGGACCTCTGATCCTAGAGGATTGAAGATGAGTAATGTGAGATAAGGATTGAAAGGCCAGCAGTTGGAGCAGGTGCCAGACTAAGGAGACAGTATTCTATCTTCAAACTTAATCCCGTTCAATGTATTATTTATCTACAATTCCTTCCCTTCCCTTCCTTTTCAGGGTTATCTTCTCCAATTAGATTGTAAGCTGAGGGCAGGGTCTGTCTTCACTTTTTGTATTTATATCCCTTGTGCTTAGCATAGTTCTTGGCACATAGTCAGCCCTGAAGAAATATTTATTGACTAAGTGCTACATAAAGGTTCCTTCTTGATATTTTAACATTGAATAGTAATCAAACATATCAACTATCCCTTTCAACTTTGTGTAACATGCATGTATTCCATGTATTCCTTCTGTTGTTGTTTAGTAATTTTCCATCACGTCTGACTCTTGATCCCATTTGGAGTTTTCTTGGCAAAAATAATGGAATAGCTTGCAATTTCCTTCTCCAGCTCATTTTACAGACAAGGAAACTGAGGCAAGAAGGGTCACATGTTTTGCCCAGGGTCACACAGCTAGTAACTGAGGCTAGATTTGAACATTCTATTCACTGTGCCACCTAGCTTTTATCTAGAAAAGGGATGGGGAGGGAAGAGACATGCCTTCATTCAAATCATTAATAAAATCATTAGATAGCATAGAACCAAGGATAGACCACATTCCCTTTTGCCAAAGCACATGGGGAGACTGGAGTAGGGCTTTTCCTTGGACACAAAATGGGGGCAGGGAGGGCTAAGACCCTGGCTATGGGGTCCAAAGATCTGCCCTCCTGAGAATAGTGGAAAGAATCCTCTTCCCTTTGCTACTTTTCTCTCAGTAGAAGAGAAGCTCCACGAAGGCAGGATTATTTTTCATTTGGGCTCTATAAGCCCAGCGCCTTGAACTTACTTACTCGGCACTGAAAAGCTTTGCTGAATCCAGTCACTCAGTCTTGGGCCTCTCAGCTAAGTGTGGACAGAAAACACTGAGAAGCCCAAGGCTGGAAAAATTCAAGTCAAGGCTCTCAGACCTCAGAGGTTGCTCTAGTACCAGTCTGGAGGTGAAGGTTGTAGCCCTTGTCCCAAATGAGATCAGTCAGTAAATGACAACTGGACATGGGAGTGTCCCAGAGTGGTAAGAGACAAAGGAAGCTGGTCCTGTGCTCTGAGAGTCCTCAGGTCGATGGAAGAAGATAAGGCTTCGGACCAGAGAAGACCCAGCCTTGTGGAATGCATAAAGGAAGAGATGAAGTCCTTGGACTTCTTCTTCAAAGGAACGAGAGGCTAGCCAGGGAGTGAGGAGTTCTGCATTCATCTTCTTGGTCTTCTAACCCTGTGGCTAGTTTCAGAGATCCAATTTCCTCATAGAAATGGTGAAATAGCATGGCACAATTTATAGAAATGTTGCATCAGATTCAGAGAGATCTGGGATCTCTTCCTGCCTCCGATGTATCCTGGCTATGGGATATTGGGTAGGTCCTTTAACCCTTAGCTAGACAATTCTTTAAAACTCTAAGTTGCAGAGAAGGAACTGACCTGTAATGATAGAGTATAATCATAGCTCTGGGTCCTATACCTATCCCAAAATAATAACAGCTAACAATTTGTATGACAACATATAGCATGTATTATCTCATATGATCTTTACAATAACTTTGTGAGCTAAAAGCCATTAATCTCCCCATTTTATAGATGTGAAAACTGAGGCTGAGAGTTTAAACAACTAAAGCAAGTAAGTAAGTACTTTAGGGAAGGACTCCAGATCTGACTTCAAGTCATAACTCACTTTCTTCACTATACCATTATGCCATTATTCACTAGGTCACCTAGTTTGACAGGAATAGTGGGTAAAAAGCCAACTTTCCTAAATTTTGGGATTGTCTCTTAGTGTCCTTCCAGCTCTGATAGCCTAAGATCTGGCTATACTCATCCCTCCTCCCCTGCCCTTTGGCCAGGACTCTAAAATTATTTTGGAGAATTCACTCAGAAAAGAAGGGAAAGCTTACAAAGCGAGTAAGACTCTACGGGGAGGCGGGGGAGAGGGCAAAGGTAGAGAGAAGGGAGAGCCCCCCTCTCCCAACATCACCTTCTTTTCCCCAAGTAGGAAGCATAGAAGGACAAGGAAAGACAAGGCAGGAACAACTCCTTGGTGGAAATGCTAGTGGCCCTGGGGAGTTGTTCTCCTTCATTTCATTCCATCTTGTGGATTAGGGAAATTAACCATCCATCTTTTGCAACAACATTTCTCTTTGTTAAAAGAGCTCAAATGGGCCCAAAGGGTCTCTAGGGAGGAAAGGAATTTTAAATATGGCAACCAAAGAACCACAAGAAGATCCCCATCTTTGATTGAGGAACAACACAGGCCATTGAGTGTTCCCCTGCTGGCAGACCTTGCTTTTCCTTGGCAATAAAGCTTGCGATTCCATCTGACAGAGCACTCCCAGGACCCTGACATTGTACTAGCATCTGTATACCACTATCTCTGCCTCTTCTTCTGTATGTGAGTCCGTCCTGCCAACTGAAGATGTTGCCTGTGACTCCCATAAGTGGAATGGGGCTCAGAGTTCATCTCTAGCAATGGTGATGGACGGTACTGAACCATCCCAAGCCCTCGCTTGCCTTTCTTATGACCAGTGAAATAAATTAAGACTCAGTCTTTAGCCAGGGTCAGGATTCTGTCTACGACCAGTGTTAAGGCTTATTCTCTAGCCAGAGTTAGGGCTGACTTACCTCGGAGCTTGCATCAAGGTTAAGTCTGGGCGAAACACTGAGAAATGGATTCTATGATCCCCACCAAGAATCCATCCGTAGGTTAACCACACTTTTCCCCTTAATCTCCCACTTGTTTAGTGAAAACTTCCCCCTGGGAAGGGTCAGGCTGAATTATTGAAAACTATGAATTAATAAACACTAATAACAGTGACTATAGCCCATACTTGTGGACAGGTTTAAAGATTATAAGTGTTCCACATTTATCCTCTCACTTCAATCACCCCACAGACCAGAAAGGTAGCCTGGATAGGGATTAAGAGCTACATTTTTCAGATAAGGAAATTGAGGCTCAGAGAAGAAATGTCATTTGTTCAAGCCGAGAGTTCAAGGTAGCAGCAAAGTCTGGACTAGAATCAGGTGTCCCTTCCACACCCCCCAGATCCTTTGCATCCTCCAACATTCCCCATATGCAAAAGCCTCCTGTTTTATTACTTTCAATCCTACCTTATCTAACTATGCTAACCAAGTGCTGACAACCAGGAGTCCTTGAAGACCTACTTTAATGAATAGATAGGAATGATTTGCAATTAGCATATAGATTATAAAGTGCTTGAAAATGGTTTATTCTCTTCAGCAGACTAAACATTCCCCTCTGAAATCCTGTGTACAATAGGAGTTTGCTCAGCAAACTCTTCTTTTGGAGATAGGACAAAGGTACACACTTTGAAGCGCCTGCTACCCTGATGGAATTATTGCTGAGTTGAAATAAGTGGGCTCTGAAATAATGATTTAGGTTTAGAGCTGGCAACTTAGGGATTACCTAGTTGAGAGTAGGCTGGTCTAGTCTATATTTTGATCAATCATTTAATGTAGAGCTTCTTAAACTTTTTCCACTTGGGCCTCTTTTTCACCCAAAAAATTTTTATGTGACTCCGAGTATATTGGCAAGAATGGGTATGACTTGATGTAGTGGACTTGGCGTCAAGAAGAGCTGAGTTTGAATTCTCCTCCTCCTAGCTACATGACCCTGGATAGTAACTCAATCTCTCTCAGCTTCAGTTTCTTAATTTGTATAATGTGGTTAACAATAGCACCTGCTTCACTAGGTCCGTAGAAAGGATCAAATGAGATATCACATGTCGGATTTGTAAAAGCTCTACAAAAAATATTACTTATTATTTCTATCATTGTGTATCAGGGGAAAAGAATAAAGGATGAATGTAGGAGTAACAGCTCAGTGCAGTGAAAAGCCTGCTGGATTTGAAAGCAGAGGGACTATTACACATTATCTGTGTGACCCCGAGCAAGTCACAACCTCTCTGAACCAGATGAACTTTAAAGCCTCTTCTAGCTCAAGATTTAAGAATCATCAGGCTAGTCCCAATGATCTTGTGATGGAGAGAGCCATCTGCATCCAGAGAGAGGGCTATGGGGATTGAGTGTGGATCACAACCTAGTATTTTCACTTTTTAAAAATTGTTGTTTGCTTGCATTTTGTTTTCTTTCTCATTTTTTCCTTTTTGATCTGGTTTTTCTCACGCAGTGTGGTAATTGTGGAAATATCTATAGAAGAATTGCCCATGTTTAACATATATTAGATCACTTGCCCTTTAGGGGAGGGAGGAAGGGAGAAAAAATTTAGAACACAAGGTTTTGCAAGGGTGAATATTGAAAACTATGCATATGTTTTGAAAATAAAAAGCTTAAAAAAATTTAGGAATCAGATCAATTAGTCCAAGCCGGTCATTTAACAGGTAAGGAATAAGGCCTAGAGAGGAAGAAGAGTCCAACTGGACTTATATGATCTGGTGAAAAGATAGAGCACAGATTGTGTGCTTCCTCCTGACCTCATCATACCTGAAACCCTGTAGACCCGTGGGATCTCATCCATAAAGCAGAAGCCAAGCCCTCAGTGTAATGAAGCCTTCCGAAGCTGCTATGAATTAATGAATCTTTTCCATTAGGGATAATTAGAAGCCTCCCGGACCAGGGCTGAAGAGGCACTTCAGAGAGCCGGACATACTCTTTCAGTTGCTGCCAACCCAACGAGGCTCTTTCATAGGCACTTCTGAAAATTCACAATTCCCAGGCCTAGAGACCCCCCAAACTCCATCTCCCCACAAGCCTTTGGGTTCTTTTCAATCCATTTCCAAGATGGTTCTCCCAGGAATTAGAGAGGCCAGAGATGGCAACGCTAACACAAAAGGAGCCATTTCTCAATGATGCAGAAGCCTTCCGAACATAATGGCCCCATCGCCGTGGAAAAGTGAGTCGGGCCAGCGAAACATTTAAAAACACACCGAAGTGAGCAGAAGAAAGTTCAAAAGGGGCACAGACAAGCAGAGCACTTTTGTTGCTACTGTGTTAAAACTGATAGAAGCTTAAAAGTGGTAAATAATAAGAGTTCCCAGCATCATAAGAAAAGTCAGTCAGACCTGAGGCTCAAAACCACTTTCCTTAACTCTACCCAGCCTGGCCCACAGGACATAGTATTTGAGGAATTAAAAGGAATCTTATGTTCATACAAGAATACAAGCTTTTATCTAGTCAGGGGTCCTCAAACTACAGCCCGCAAGCCAGATGCAGCAGCTGAGGACATTTATCCCCCTCACTCAGGGCTATGAAGTTTCTTTATTTAAAGAACAAACTTTTTGTTTTTACTATAGTCCGGCCCTCCAACAGTCTGAGGGACAGTGAACTGGCCCCCTATTTAAAAAGTTTGAGGTCCCCTGATCTAGATTATACTTCATGATCCTAAAAAGTGTCAACCACATCATCTCATTTGAAACTTGCAGCTGCCTTCTTAGGCAAGTACATCATTAGTTCCCTTTTCTAGTGTGATCCCAAAGCTCACTCAGGTAGCAGGACCTAAGCCCAGGGCTTCTGACTCCAAGTTCATGGTTTTTTTTCTCATTATACCAAACTCATCATTTCATGAATGAGTAAAGAGACTGAACAAAGACATATTGGCTCGCCCAAGGCCATGGACCAAGTGATAGAGATAAAACTAGAAGGCAGGTCTCCCAATGTCTTGTCCTGGACACTGTTGCAATGAAATGAAGCTTTATTATTTTTTCTTGTCAATATTTTGGGATTCAAAATCGACAGACTATGGCTGGAAGACTTTGGGTTGGACTTCAAGAAAAGTTAAGCCAATAGAACATATTGTAGGGAGGTTTCCATCTTTAGAAATCATTCAATGAAATGTCAACAGTTTTACTGACCGGCTTTTGGAGGAGTATAGTGGAAAGACTTTTAAAATGAAAGTTAGAAAATCCAGGTTCTGGTCCTGACTTGGCCACTAAGTCTCTCAATGGGGGCGGGCAATCCTCTCTCTTCCATGAGTCCCATTTGTTCCTCCTGTGAACTGGCAAGTCTTGCTGGATCTTCCCAGGAGAATGCGAGTGGATTCAAAAACATTTAAAAATTGTAACAAGTTCAACCTATGTAAGGAATTATTATTGTACTTCAAGGATCTATGATTTCACTGGAATGGATGCTCTTGCCCTGGATGTAGATGTCTTTCATGTCTTCACAAGTTACTTTGGCCCAACTTTTTTGTTTTTATTTTTTTATTTTTTTAAGTAGCCAACACTCTGGTGTCTGGCTTCTGCACTTAGCTAAACTGGATTCAAATTACAGACACACAGTCTGCCACCGGGCCCTTTCTACCTTGGTGGTATCTGCCAGAGTTTCCATGTTCCTGGCCCAATTCTTAAGAACTGAAGGTCATTGCCATCTCATTACAGGGCATTAGTGGAAGCATTATTATTACCGTCAATGATAATATTAATAAAGGACTAAGCATCCATCAGCTTTTTCTGTCCCTGCTGAAATCAGTGTAAAATCCAGAGTGGGTGTAGGGCTCAGGATTAGTGGGCACACAAAGAATCTGGATTGACTGGTGATGCTTCTCAATGATAGCTCTAGTGCCTGGGGCAAGCCACAAAATCACTATGAGATAAATCTGGAGTGATATAATTAGCAGGAAAGCTGTTATGAGCCAGGTTTTTACTGCCATAAATATACAGAGTATAAAATAGGAAATGGAGTCTTATCATGGCTGTCACTCAATTCTGCAGGGTATGAAGAAGGCCATGGTGAGGGCCTGAGGAGAGTGGATTTAAGGCCTTAGGAGACCCAGAGTCAGGCCATCGGGAGCAGGAAAGATTCTTTCTCTCCCTCCCATTTCCCTCACTCTTCCTCCAACACCTTCCTAAGCTTGGTCCTGAGAGTACTCAGCATCCTTTGGTAGGATAAGGAATAAGTCGAGGGCACTACCATCCTTCCAGGCACCCAGGTTCATAACCTTCAAGACATTCCCATCAGTAGTCCAGCTTTGTCCATTCTACTTCCACAAGGTCTCTTACATCTGTTCTTTCTGTTCTCACACAGTTGCTACTCTTTTGCTAGGACTATTGCAATGGCATTTTTTTTTTGTTTGTTTGTTTGTTTGTTTGTTTGTTTGTTTTATCAAGTGGCTTGCCCAGGGTCACATGGGTAATAAATGTCTGAGACCGGATTTGAACTCAGGTTGGTGCTCTATCCACTACCTACCTACCCTCCACATATCTGCCCTGTAATAGTTCTCCAGCTAATCATCCTGCCTCAAATCTCTCTCCATTGCTTCTACATAGTCATCAAATTGATATTCTAAGCCCATCTGCATCTGTCATTTACTATTCAAGAAGCTTCTGTGACTCCCTGTTGCCTATGGGACAAAATCTGGGCTTCTTGGTTGGACATTTTAAGTATCTCACACCCACCTGACTGATTTCCCTTTATTAACCCTTCTGACTTCTAGCCATGTTGATCTACTTGCTCTTGAAGGACAGTCTGCCCCATATTCCTGGAATGTTTTTACATATAGTGGTTGGGCAGGAAATGTTTGTTGAATGAATGAATGAGTTAGGTACTTTGAATGTTCTTATTAAGGTGTATATCTATTATCATGTGACTCTTACATTTGTTAATCTCTCACATTACACGTCACACTGTCTGTCACACTGTAGGTCACACTGTCTGCCACACTGCAGGTCACACTGTCTGCCATGCTGTATGTCACATGCCACATAGAATGTTATGCTGTCTGCCATATTGTATGTCCCCCCGTCTGCCACCCCGGATATCACAGTATTTGCCACAGTGCAGGTCCCACGGTCTGCCACATTGCATGTCACAGTGGATGGTCACAAGTGTTAGGGGACAAATCTATATTTCCAGTCAGACTTCAGACTTTCCTTCACTTACTCTGCTCCAGCCAAATGGAAGAACATGCTGTCTGATCTCTGATTTTTGACCCCCAATGGATCACTTGGTTTCTCTCTTTGACCTTGAAAGGACAATCCTCCTCTCCGGATCTCAGCTTCTTTCCCTGGACAATGAGAAGTTGGACCTTCACGGTTTTGTCCATCTCTGACATCCACGATCACATGAGGCAGACGTGAATCAGACAGGTCTAACCTGGCAAGCTAGCTTAGAAGATGGACACAAGAGGAGCTTATAATACAAGTTCCAATAATGAGAGCCCAAGAAATGATATGCACTAATGGCAGCAGCAGTCTGGAGGAAGGAGGGGCTGCTGCAGGGTCGGGCAGGGAGGGAAGACTTCCCAGAGTCGGTGAGGTTAGACATTATTCTCCTCAGACCCCATCAACAGTGCTGTGTTTACATTTGCCCATCACCTTTGCTGAAGGACACTGACAAGCTGGAGGGCGTCCAGAGGAACAACTAGCACGGTGGAGAGCCTCCAGTTTATGTCACCTGAGGAGTGATGGAGGGAGGTAGGGATGTTGAGCTAGACAGGAGAAGGCTTAGGGAAGGTAAAAGCTATTTGTAAATTTTTTTGTCATGGGAGGAGACTCTGCTTGGCCCCTGTGAACAGAACCAGCAGGAATGAGTGGAGGCTGCAAAGAGGCAAAGTGTAGGCTGGATGCCTACGAGTTATCCCAAAGTGGAAAGGGCTGCCTCAGGGAAAATAGGTTCCCCTTCACTGGAAGCTTAGAAAAAAAGAATGTGACCAAAACTCAGGTAGATTCTTGTTCAGATAAGAGGTAGCCTAGATGGCCTCTGGGCTCCTTTCTAACTCTGAGATCATGACTGTCCCTTCAAACACAAAATTTTTTATGACTTCCCTGGAGTCTTTTCTTATCCTATTTCCTCCTGTCCAATCACAGGCACTACCTTCTCTCTTGAATATGCCCTGGATTCCCCAGCTAGAAAGGACTCCTTCCTCTCTGACACTCTAAAGACATTTGGATGACTTCTATCTTTGTAAGTTCAAATCTGGACCTCAGATATTTACTGGTTGTGTGGTACTGGGCAAGTCACTTAACTCTGTTTGCTTTAGTTCTTCATCTTTAAATTAATTGAAAAATGAAATGGCAAACAACTTAGGTATCTTTGTCAAACAAACAAACAAAAAAAAAACAATCCTCAAATGTCAGGCTCAACTGAAAAAGACTGAACAACAACAAAAATGTTTAACTTGCATCATGGTTGTTTCTGTACGTGGCTAATCCCCTCTACCAAATTGGAATCTCCTTGAGGGAAGAAACTCTGTCTTATTCATCTTTGTTTTTTCCAGGGACCACTAGAGGGTCCTTAACATAGTAGATTGATGGGTTCAGTGGTTTGAATCTAATAAAGTGACATTTAATAGGAATAAATGTAAAATTTTACACCTAGGTTCCAAAAAATCAATTGCATAAGCACAGGATGAAAGTGATATAATTAGCTAATGGTTTATATGCAAAAAAAAAAATCTGGAGATCCCAATAAATCTCATTTTCAATATATGTAAACAACATAACATAGAAACCAAAACACCCATATGATCTTAGGCCTCATTTTCCTGAGTGAGGATGGTGATCTCTGCTGAACCCTGCCCTGTGCTGACCATTTCTGAAGCATTGTATAAATTCTGGGTGCCATGTTTTTGGAAGGACCTTGAAGGGCTTCAGAGCACTCAAAGAAGAGTGATTGTGATAGTGAGAGCACTAGAAATTATGTGGTGGGGGGACTTAAGGAGCTTGTTTAACCCATGAAGAAGTTAAGATTTGGAGAGAAGATGATGGAGGTCTTCAAATATTTGAATAATTCTCATATGGAAGAGATTTGTTCTGCTCGGCTCCAGGGAGCAGAAAATAAGAGTGGAAGGTAAAAAGAAGCAGCTTTCAGCTCAATATAAGGAAAGAATTTATTAATAATCACAGCTATCAAAAAATGGAATGGGTTACTGTGGGGGTTAGTGAGGTCTTCATAACTAGAGGTTTTAAGCAGAAATTGCATGAACACTTGATGGGGAAATTTGTTCAGGTAGGAGTTGTACCAGATCCCCTTTAAAGTCTTTCTAGCTCTGACATTCTATGAATAAATGTTCATTAAATTGTGTTTGTCCATCCTGCCTCCCTTATTTAGGTCAGAATTTTCTTGGAAGAAGATGTCATATCATTTGACAGTGAAAGTCCTCAGGGCCAGTAATGAGGTCCTGCACTCTGGTTCTCAGAGAGGATGATGAATAGCAAGTATAATATTGGTACTCCAGGACTATCCAGTAGGATGATTTCAGCCCCAAACACTTCTTCTTATTCAAACTCAGCCTGTTCTTTCCATTCTTTCTAATGCCCTTCAAGGTTCTATGGTAGGGAAACAATCTCTGGTCTGAGTCACTGGCCTGACAACTTATAAATTTTAGAAATCACAGGGATTGAAGGATTTTTGCCCTCTCTTCTCTTCCTCCTCCCTCCTTCTTCCTCCTCCTCCTCCTCCTTTTCTTCTCTCCCTCCCTCCATCCAGCCTTTTCTTCTCCCTCTCCCTCTCTCCTTCCCCCTCCCTCCCTTCATCTTTCTCTCTCCTTCTCCCTCTCTTTGTCTCTGTCTCTGTCTGTCTCTGTCTGTCTGTCACTCTCTTCTTTTTCTCTCTGTTCTGCATCCTCCCTAACGTTTTCCTGAGATGAAGTTCTGTGCTCATGAGGTGGAGAAGGTGCTGCTTACTGGGTGACATGGCTCTGGTAGGGAAAGGCTCTGCCAATAGGAAAAGAAGGGACTAGGGATTGATTAGAGAAGCAATTAGGCTGGAAGCAATGGAGGTGGTGAAGCAGAGAATGAAAAACTCGCCTTTGGAACCTGACACAGGCCAAGGCAATGACCTGTGTTCATAGAGGGCCAAAAGCTCCTCTAACTCTGCCTTGATGGATCATCTCTGTGCTGGGAGGTGGGGGTGGGGAGAGGGAAGGCCCCTAGCCCTTATTAAGCATCAAGCTCTCGGAGGTTGCTCTAGACTTGATTGGATCCTGTGGGTTCATACCTCCATTAAAAATGACAAGGAAGCAGAGAGAAGAGAAAGAATAGGAAAATGAAGAGAAGAAAGAGTAGGAAAGCAGAAAGACGAATGGATTTGGAATGGAGGACCATTCTGCCATGTGTGACTGTGGGAATGTCTCTGAGCCTCAGTGTCTCCATATGTAAAATAAGAGATTGGACTTGGAAAATCTCTGATATCCATTTCAGCTCCAAATCTATGTTCCCATGAATTGAAGGGCTCCAGGAAAGGCAGAATGGGAAAAAAAGAAAAGGGGAAAGAAAATGAGGAAGAGAGAAGAAAGGAAAAAGATGAGCAAGGAGAGTAAAAAGTGATGGGGTAGGGTATTGGAGGGACACAAGGAATAATAAAGTGTATGTTTTATAAAAATATAGCATGACCACTTGTGGTGACAGACTGATTCTGCTCGGATTCCCTGGAGTCCCTCCAAATCTAGGCACTGTTGATACCATACATCCCCAAATGTCATCTCAAAAACTGGGGGTGGGAAGATAGTGGTATATTGATGGCTAACAGTGAACTCTCACTTACTAAAATTATGGTGAATTAGGTAGTTTCCATGGTGTAGTGTGGGAACGTAAAACTGGGCAGTTCCCCTCTTGTTGATTAATGCAGTAATCTATCATTGAATAATACACTGCATGCATCTGTGTAAATTAAAGCAGATGTAGCATTTAAGACATACAAAATGTCTCTCTCTAGTGAGCACAGGAGAAATATTGGATGTTCTTGTAATATACGTTGGGCGCTTGTACTCAGGAAGCCAATAAAAGAACCTGGAATACATGCTTCTTTATTATCCCACTCCAGTCCTCCACCCTGATGCCTTTTCTCATGCTGGGATATTTTCTCTCCCCATCTCTACCTTTTTCCTGCTGTTGTTGTATTTTAGTCATATCCAACTCTCTGTGACTCTGTGGACCACAGTATGCCAATAATGTCCATGGAGTTTTCTTGGCAAAGATACTGGAAAGGCTTGCTATTTCCTTCTCCAACAGTAAAGTGACCTGCTCAGGGTTACACAGTAATTGTGTTTAACTCAGGTCTTCCTGACTCCAGACTTAGAATGTATCCTTGAGCCACCAACTAACCCATACTCTGAAAGTTTCTATCCTTCTTTTAAAAACAGAGTACTATTACCTATATCAAATTGCATGCCATTTAGGAAGAGAGGAAGAGAGGGATGGAAAGAGAGAATTTGGAATTCAAAATTTAAAAAATATGATGAATGTTAAAGTTATTTTTACATGTAATTGGAAAAATATTATTCAAAATTAAAAAAAAAACTGTGAAAATGCTACCATATCTAGGAAAACTTCCCTGGCCCCTTCAATTGAGAATAATCCCCCCCCATATTTAATCAGACTTTTAATCTCTATTATGTGTATGTAAGTGTAGTTTATAGTAGAGTTCTCTATGCCCAAGGTTAAGGTCAGATATGGCCTATTTTTACTTCAATCTCAGAACTCAGCCAGTAGTTCTGTAGCTGGTGGGCACTAAAATTTATTGAAAAAAAGGAATGAATGAATAATTGTCACTTTCAATGTGATTTGTGGTAGGTCCTTTTCTTCCCTTTGGGCCTCAAATGTTCCAGTTGTAAAATATTGTATTCTGCTTTTAAGGTCCCCTCTTTTAGTTTTGACAATCCCAGAATCTTGGAACTAGGAAGTGTTTCAGCTTCAGGGGAACCATCTAGGCCAGCTTGGTCTGGATAAGAATCTATTCTCCAACATATTTGATAAATATAGTGTTATATAGCTCTTGCCTTAAGCTTTTCAGTTAGAGGAAACTACTACCCCCCCAAGATTACCCATTTTACTTTGAAAAATGCTTTAATTATTCTCTTTCCTTACATTTAACCTACAGCTTCTTTTTTCAAGTTTTACCCCATGTTTCTTTGTCAGTCCTTGAGGACCAAGTCTAATGCCTCTTCCTTTGGTCCTTAAAATATTTAAAGACACCTAGATTGTTGTTCTCCTCTCCTCCTTGTCCCCAGGTCTTCTTTTCTCTAATTAAAACACACTCAGTTCCTTAAACCAATCCTTCCTCATATGCTGTGATCTCAAGGATCTTCCCCATCCTGATTTCTCCTTCTAGAGGTTCTCTGGCTTATCAATATCCATCTTAAAACATGGTGCCCAGAATTGAAAATAAATACTTCATATGTGTTGTAACCAGGAATACCATGAATGTCTTTTTCAAATGCTCAGCTAACATCTAGGAGAAGTATATGTATAGTATTCCCTAATTTGCCGAGTCAAGTAAACAAGTATTTATTAAGCACTTACCATATGCCTGGCACTGTACTAAGTGCTGAAAGTACCAATTCAAGTAGAAAGACAGCTCTCTGGGAACTTATATTCTAAGAGGGGGAAGGCAACACATAAAAAGATGCTAAAATGTGTGGGGGCACAGTAAACTTGTCAAAAAAAGGAAGTGAGGTTAGTCTCAGATGACTTGTTTTATATGACACCATGATGGTGCTTGATGATCATTTCTTTCTTTACTAGATGTCCATTAATTCTCTCATTAATAATACATCATTTGGCCTTCAAGAATTGACATTAAGTTCATTGGCCTGAAGCCTTCATATTCCATTTTCCTCTCTCTCCCCTTTTAACAAAAATAATTGAGATATTTCCTCTTTCCCAAAGTCCTCTGTGAGACTGGTTCCATTTGCAAGTGGTTCTGAAAATGAAGGATAGGCAGTTCAACATTTGTGCCTGACTTTAAGAGGAGAACGGAAAGTTTACAAGATCACATAGGCTCTAGAAAGGGCCTACATCATCTGCGTGAAAATGTACCTAAGCCTTGTTAGCCTCTAGGGTGGCTCCTGTCCCCATAAATGGCCCTTGCGTCTTTTTGATAGACTCATTATAAACATCTGATTGTCTCTGATTAGATGAGACAATAAACTTCCATCCCAGTGTGGCTGCATTGTCAAACTCCCCTTCTGCAATCCCCCAATTAGAATTCCAGACCTGAGAGAGGGGATTTAAATTGGATTACTGGATGAGGTCCAGTGAGAGAGGAACAATGTGTTGGGAGCAGCATCAGCCCTTCTTCTCCCCTCTCTGCCCCTCCCACACATACTTAGACAGGCCCCCAAACACATCCCATGCAAACCAGAGCCGCCAGCCAGGGTTTGATTAGGAGCGAATTAAAAATATAATTAAAACAAAAGCTTTTCACCAGCAATTAGGCAAGAAGTGGGAGAGAGAAGGGCTTGTCACGATTAATTAAGAGAGCTCTGAGATTAGACCTTTAAATGAATCTCCTGAGCCTTGTAGGTACCCTCTTCAGAAGCAGCAGACTTTGGTTCCCATTGTCTTTCTGGGTGACTAGAGGTAAGAAAGGAAGTGACTACATGGTCTCAGAACACTCAGGCAGGAGTGCCTAGAGTGGGACTCTGGGATTTTTTCCTGGGAGTTCAGGTTGCTGGCTTTGCTGACCCTCAAAAAGTGTGATAAAAATCACCTCCTCTAAGAAGCCCTCCAGAGAAAGCCGGTACTATTCTCTCACTCATCCCCTCCAGAAGAATAGCAATAACAGTAAGGACAATAATTTCTACCCATATTACCCTTTAGCTTCCATGTCTCAGTTTTTAAACTGACATTCATATAAGCACCTTATGGTTTGCAAAATACATAAAATCATTTCACTTGATCTTGACAACCACCTGGTATGTTAGGTACTAGAGATTTTATTATTATCATTTTGTAAGGGAGGAAATTGAATCCCAGTGAGGTTAAGTCTGTAGTTACACACCAATGAGTGATAGGTGGGATTCAAATTTTGATCTCTCCTAACTCCAATCCAATCCAAATCCTGATGCTCTTTCAGGAAACTAAGGCCCAAAGAAGGTTGGTGCCTTGCCCAAAGTGACAGAGTAAATTAATTGGGCAGATTAGATCCCAAATAACTTCATTCCCAATCCTTGAATGTGTTTAGCAGAGTTTTGAATGGGAACATTCATACAATGTGTTTAGCTAGAGTCAAGGTTTATTTTGTGACAGGGGTTAGAGCTTAATCTATGGCCTAGTTAGTCCTACAATCCACTCCTAAGATCAATCTCAGGAGAATGTAAACTCTGTGAGGGCAAGTACTGTTTTATATTTATCTCTATCTTCAGCACCTAGGACAGTAACTGGTACATAGTGATACTTCATCAATGCATACTGAATGAAATTTAATTCTCCTGGACCTAATAATTTAGCAAACATTCAATAACCATCAACCAAGGACAAATTAAAATATTTGTCTTAATAGAGTGATTTAATACTCTCCATCACAGACTGATCTTCAATACCTGAAATGTCTTGAGTCCTTGGGAAAGGTAATAATAACACTGATAGTTCACGTTTCTAATGTGTTTTAAAATTTAGAAAGGACTTCCATCAGAATGTACCTGAAAGGTAGGGAGTACAGTTTTATTATTCCCATTTTGCAGATTAATAAAGAGATGGAAGCACTAGAGCCTCAAATTTTGATTTAGTCTGGCATTCCTTACACTATGCTACTATTCTTTATCGACTCAGTGCTTTCCTCAGACCAAGCAAGCTCCTTGGTGTACAGAAAATCAGGGGATGGGTAGTGGCACCTATAGTAACATTGGTAAGAAGGGGAAACCAATATGACAGAGCTGAAGCCCACGGCATATGGAGACAGCTCTTGTGGAGAGTGGGACCAAAATCTGCCTCTCATGGAAGACTGAGAAGTAGAGAATGAAAGAGAGTAACTGACACAACCAGAACCAGGAATGGAATAAAGAAAGGAGAGATAAAGGCAGAAAGATGACAGAGAGAAGCAAAGAAAGACAGAGACATACCGAGAGATAACAGAGACTGAGAAAGACAGAAAGAAAGAGAGAGACAGATAGATACACACATAGAGACAGAACCAGAAACGGAGAAAGAGACACAGAGACACACAGAGAGAAAAAGAGTGAGAGCAAGAGAGAAAGAATGAGAGATAGGGAGGGAGAGAGGGAGGGAGGAAGAGAGAAAGAGAGAAAGAGAGAGAGAGAGAGAGAGAGAGAGAGAGACTGAGAGATAGTGTGAGATAGTGTCACAGAAAGGCAAAAGAGATGAAAAAAGACAGACAAAATGATTTACAAAGGGAAGATAGAAAAGAGACTAAGATAATGAACAAGGCCAGATGGAGGATGAGGGACAGAAAGGGAGATGGAGAGACTGGTTATGACAGGAGATAGGGAAGGTAAGAAGAAAGAAAGAATGTGAGAAAGATTATTGAAGAGATAGAGAGGGAGAGAGACAGAGATAAAGGAACTGAGAAAGATACAGAGTGGGAATGCCAGAGAAAAGACTGACATTTCACTTTCCATCATCTTTCCCTTCTCTCCTGCTGTTTCTGTCATGCTTCATGATCTGCATTCCTGCCCCTGGTGGTCCTCAGCCCCTGCACGAGTGCCCCCTCCCCCTCCCCCAGCAGCATCCCTGCTGTTAGTCAGAAATGGGAAAGCAGAAGTGGGAGTTGGGCTGGTCCAGCTCTGGCTGGGAAAAGTGGGGAGCGGGATATGGACTAAAAGGCTCAGGTCCCATTACTGCTGCTGACTGCCTGTGACCTTGGGCAAGGTCATTCCTCTATCTGGGCTTCAGTCTTCCTTTTGCAAAAAGCAGAAATTGGACTAGATTGGATCTAAGAGCTCTTCTAGCTCTGACATCCTCTGGCTTTATGTTCTAAGATTTCCTTTGGACCTCTCTTTACTGCTTCTTGTCTCTCCTCTCCCCCTCATCAGACCCAATGTCCTCAGGGCCTGCCATGTGAACACAGGGAAATATCTATCCAGACTTTTCCTTTCTTTCTCTCAGGTTGTTCTGTCTTAACTTCCATTCCTGGAAAATGAAATGACCTCAGGTCCAATGACATGCAGAGACCATGTCTAATGTGGGGTTTGCCTCAAGCTGAGACCTCTGGAAGTCGGCGGAAGAGGACAATAATGTCTGATTTAAGTGGTGACTGTGAAAGAGAGAGAAAATAATCAGGCATGAGCCAAATATGCCTAGCAAAATCTTTAGGATACCATTGATTCTAAACGGCAAGGAGAAGAGGAAAGAGGACTTAGAAGATCCCTCTCATTGCATAAAATAAACAAAATCCCTTCTTCCTGAAATCCTTCTTGGATTTTAGCACCTATTATAGATAAGGAACTAGAAGGAATCCATTGATCATAGATCCAGAACTTGAAGAGATCTCATAGCTCATTTAGTCTGATGGGGAAACTGAGGCACATAGATATTAATTGAATGCCAAGGATCATATAATTAATAAACATTAGAGTTGAAATTTGAACCCAGATCCAGATTCTACAATAGATGCTCTTTCCATAGTACACATTGGCGTTCCTCTAAGTAAGCACTGCCTTTTGCTGGCTATTCTTTAAAATGTGTATTCCCCTGGAAGGGGATAAGTCAACACTACCCATTTAGTTACCTCTACTTCACAGTAACTAGTATAACCAAAGCTTCCTCTCTGGTGGTAGTGCAAAGATGGGGGATGCTGAGAAAGTCAGGAATGAGTGCTGGGGACAAACTCTCTGACATGTTTATTTATACTTCTCAGTTCTTTGGTACTACAAAAATGCTACATGTATTTTGGTGAGGTAGCTAGATGGTGGCTCAGTGGATGGAGACTGAAATT
Source organism: Antechinus flavipes (assembly GCF_016432865.1). Classification (NCBI taxonomy): domain Eukaryota; kingdom Metazoa; phylum Chordata; class Mammalia; order Dasyuromorphia; family Dasyuridae; genus Antechinus; species Antechinus flavipes. Next base: position 83,101,884 of record NC_067398.1, on the reverse strand, counting down.
TAGAATTAGGGAGACCTGAGTTCAGATCTACCCTTACACACTTACTAGCTGGATGACCCTGGGTATATCATTTAACTTGTTTGCTTTAGTTTTCTTAACTGTAATATATATACATATATATATGTATATATATATATATACATATATATTATATATATAATTACTGAGTATGTATAATAATAGCACCTGCTTTAGCTTTCTTGTTATATATTTAATAAATGAGTATGTATAATAACACCTGCTTTAGTTTTCTTAACTGTAATATACATGTATACATATATATGAATAATAAATGAGTATGTATAATAACACCTGCTTTAGTTTTCTTAACTGTAATATATGTATACATATATATGAATAATAAATGAATATGGATAATATCTGCTTTAGTTTTCTTAACTGTACTATATATGTATGAATATATATATATGTATTTATGAATAATAAATGAGTATATATAATAATAGTATTTACCTATCAGCATTGTTGTGAAGATCTAAAGAGATATTTGTCAAGCACTTAGCCTAGTGCTTGGCACATAGTTCTTAATACATACTATTTCCTGTCTTCCTATATGCTTTGGGGTATATAACTAGCAATGGTACTTTGAGGTCAAAAGGTATAGACATTTTAGTTACTTTCTTAGATTAATTTCAAAGAGCTTTTCAAAATGATTAAACCAATTCACAACTCCATCTCAAGTTCATTAATGTGTGCCTTTCCATATCCCCTCCAATACATGGACTATTCTCATCTTTTGTCAAACTTGCTGGGTGTGAAGTAAAAACTCAGAGTTGTTTTGATTTGCATTTCTTTTATTACTGGTGATTTGGGGCATTCTTTCATATGCTTGTTGACAGTTTGCAGGTTTTTTTTTTTTAAACTCATGTGTTTATATCTATTGACTGCTAATCTATTGGAGAATGACTTTTAGTTTTACATATTTTGTGATTTTTCAATAATTGACATCTATTACCTCTGTGATCTTACTTAATTCCTGCCTCCTCAGTTTCCTCACCTGTAAAATGAGAATAATAATAGTATCTCCTTTCTTCAGGTGGTTGTGAGGTGCAAATAAGACAATATAACTAAAGTACTTTACAAACCTTTTCCAAGTGCTATATCAATATTTTTTATTGCCCATGGATATCAGACACTTATCAGAGATATCATATATATATATATATTTTTTTTTTTGCATGTTTTAACTTTCTATACATTTTCTTATTGAAGCAACACAGTAAAGCCTATATAAAGCAGGCAGTACTTTCATGGAAAAACTGAGACACAGAAAAAGACAATGATGGTTGGATTAGTGATAGGACCAGGAACATTGGCTTCTAGTCCAGGTCTCTTGAAATAACTACAGCCTAGTTTCTCAGTCATCAGGACCACATCTTTCAAAAACAGCAGAGAAGAGCACATGTTCCCAGCATCATTTGTCTTCAAGCACATACTTGTACCCATAGATAAGATAAAGAGTTTCCTCATCAGGGCCTCCAAAGTGACCCCTGGAAGCCATGACCTTGAAATAGATATCATGGAAGGGGAAAATTTTCAGAGAGGAAAGGACTTTGTTCTCTCATTTGTATCATAGGTACATATAAAATAGCACCTACTTTCCAGAAGCATTGTGAGGATCAAATTAAATAATAGTATATATTACAAGTTTTACAAATCTCAAAGTGTCAAATAAACAAAAAAAAAAGTAGCTGAATAAATAAATTAATATGATACACTGTCTTTCTTCTTACCTTCAGAGCCCGGACCTTCTTGGCCAGTAGGCCCTCAATATCTCCTGCCACCTTTTCCACAAGTTTTTGGGGGACGTTCTCCTCAATCTCAAACAAGTTTCTGTTGTCCTTGTAGATCTGGAGAAGAAAGAAAGATGAAGAAAGTCAGGATAAAACAGGAAAAGATAAATTTATGGATTGGGGCTTTGGCTCTGAATTTTTTTTATTTTTCTTAAAAATAATAGCTTGTGTTCTTGTAGTGTGATAAAGGTTAAAACTCATTTTTCTGGCAATGATTCTGTGATGTAGGTAACAAGTGATTACTCCTATTCTACAGGTGAAGAAACTGAGACTGATGAGAGGGATAAGGGACAAGGGCAAACATAAAAAAAAAACTAATTAAAAGGGCAAAGCTTATAAAAATGAGCATAAGGATTCTTAACTCCATAGAACCACAGAATTTCCAAGTTGAAACAAATGCCAGTGATCATCAAATCCTAACTCTTCCCTGCCTTTCTTTTTCTGAAATCCTTAATGGGTTGAACCAGCCTTTTCTTGAAGATTTTTAGTGAGAGAGAACTTACCACCTTCCAAGGTAGCTTATTCTACCATTGGCTAGCTCTGTTATGAAGCTTTTCCTCACAGCAGATGTAAATTGGTCTCTTTGTAGCTTCTACCCTTTGCCCTTAATTTTGTTCTTTGAAGTCAAGCAGAACAAGTCTCCTTGACAGATATTTAAGTCTTTGGAAGACAGCTATCATGGGATCTTAAAATTGAATGTTCTTTTTTTAGGCAACTGAAGTTCTGGAAAGAAAAACAGTCCTTATGTCTCTTCACAGGTGTAATCATGGCTCACATGCTATCTACAGGTGAACATCACCCTATATGAAATTCTCCAGATAAACTGGAGGATTGGTGATTCTTATTACAAAAGATTTCTCTATTTCAAGAGTGAGTTTATTTCAATGAATCTCAGTTTTTGTTTACAGGTACAGGAGGATTTGATAGAGTGGGCGGTGGCCCTTGACCACTGCAGATGGAACAATAATGAAGAGACACATGGAAAAATCATGAGGGGAGAGACGGGTTTGATTAACAAAGTTTTGATTCATACCCACACTACTTTCAGGAATGCATGAAAAAGAGGAATGTCCATATATTTTGATCTATTAGTATATGATCTATTTAAATGGACCTTTAAACAAACCTAGGATCTCAAAGCCCTTTAAAAAGAGATATTCAGTCCAGAGACTCTAACTAACCTCAATGGTTCCTAATCAAATCCAAAGAAATGTCTGCCGGGAAGGTATTAGCCTGCCCTGAAAGTTTTAGAGGAAGATTTCACAATCCCCTGAATCCACTTGTTCTACTATATCTTAGTCCTCACAGATGGTTAAAGCATTTTTACAGTTTAATCTATTTTATTCCTTCTGGAGATCACATGGTTGGGGAAGGGTAGATTGAGAGGATTAGTCTGGTTCCTTTGGTGACCAAGGGTATAAGGTTATGAGATAGCTATCCTAGGTTTCAGCATGGGGCTACAGTTAAGGGTGAATGTACGATTAGGGGTAGGGTTCAGTCTGACTAGGAGCAGAGTTTTTGTTTGGGTCTGTAGTTGGGTCAATTTGTGGACAAGGTCAGGGACCAACCTATGATTAGGGTTAGGGGCTTTGTCTGTGGAAAAGATTAGAGGTGAGTCTCTAGTTGCTGTGAGGAGAGTGAAGATGGCTCTTTATAGTCCATTGCCCCCACTGGAGAAACATCTCAACAAACACATCTTGTTTACAGAAACCTGGGTTTTAATCTCAGCCCTTCCACTAATTTGCTGGATGAACTTGTGCATTTTACTCCTTCTAGCCTAGTTCTCTCAATTATAAAATGAAGAAGTAGTTAAACTAGTTGATTTCTTTCCCAATTACTTTTATTGGCATAATTTCTTTTTACATTAACTTCATTTCTAAATATCTCTCTCCTCTACCCAATGAGAAAGAAAAAGTCCATTTCAGAGAAATCATCAAATTAATCAGTGATCTCTGATATGATGTTTGATATTCTGCTCCCGAGGACTAGTTGATTTCTAAAGTCTCATCTAGGAATACTCTTTTATAAAACTCTGGGATTCTAGTACTACCATTTTTATAGGTAAGATTTTCTTGATGCATTACATACAGGCTTTCTAGGACAAGAAACAGACTTTAGAAAATCCTTCCTTCTTTGGCTCTAAATAATTGGGGGAGAACGCAGTGGTCTTTCTTAATTTCTGGTCCCCTACCCTAGCTATTTTCTGGTTTTCCTTCTTTACTGTAGAAAAGAGCAGAAGATTCTGCTAATGAATACATCTGTCACACATCTGTTTCTCCTTCTTCATAGAAGATATGAGGAATGACAAACAACATCAAAACGATGTAGAGCTTGAAAAGACTGGGAGCTTAGATTAGAACAGAATATTAGAGCTGGAGCCTGGTGTCCCAGAAGTCACAAACACAACATTTTAAAGGTGAAGAGTTCTCTGTTAAAACAGAGACAGGAGAAATGATTACCCTAAAGTCACACAGAAGAACTGGGATTCCACGTAAGTCACCTTAATCCAAATTCCCTTCTTTTTCTTCAAAAAAAAGTTTTTCTTGTGCTTTTTAAAAACACAATTATGGCTTCCCAGTATTCCTCCCATATCCAAGAACATCTTTTCTTATAACAAAGACAATCAGTTAAGTGAAATAGAGAGATAGGTAATGAGTGAGTGATTGACTTTCAACTGACTGCATGTACCACAATCTGTAACTGTGGTTCACTACCCCCTCTATTCAAGGGAAGGAGCTGTGGTTCATTATTCATTTTCTAGAACTAAGACCAAACTTTGCATATAATACAAATTCTACCTTTTTTAGTGGTTTTATTTTGTTTATGATTGTCATCATTATTATATTTTTTGTTCTCTTGACTCCGCTGACTTCATTCAGTTCCAAATGCCTGTTTCTGTGTATTCATATTCACTATTTCTAATGGCACAGCAGTATTCCATTACATTCATATGCCACATTTTTTTTCAGCCATTCCCCAATAAAGGAACTTTGGTTCCAGTTTTTTGTTACTCCAAAAAATCAAAAAATGCTGTTCCAAATATTTTGGAATATATCCAATTCAATCCAATTCAATTCAGCAAGCATTTAAGGCACTGGAGAGACAAAAGCAAAACAGTTCCTTACCTTCAGGGGTTTATGTTGGGCTGATGTGTGTGTATGTGGTATATATGTATGTGTGTATGTATGGGGTGTGTGTGTGGGTACACTCATATAGAGAAGTACTGTAAACACAAAATAAATACCATTCCAATACAAAGTTAGTTCAAGGGAGAAAGAGAATAGAAATACCTGGGGGAGCAGAAGTAGGGGTCCAGGAAAGGACTCAAGTAAAAGAGGGGACTAGAGCTAACTTTTGGGGAGAACTAAGGATTCTAAGAGGTAGAAGGGAGGAGAGAGCATGGAAGCAAGAGAGGGCAGCTGAACTGATCATTTCATTGATGTAGGGAAACTCCTTCCCCCCATGTGAACATCGATCAATGTTCTCTGACTTAGAGTTGCCTGGGGGCACTGTGAAGGTGTCTGGTTTGCTGCAGGGAATAACCAGTATGTGCCAGAGGCATGAATAAGACCCAGGATGTCCTGAGTTGAAGGTTCACTCCCAAGGTTGCCACCATGATTGTGATGTAAAAAGCAAACATCGACAGCAGAATATTAAAAAGAAAGAAAAATGTGAGATATGCTACAGGAACTAAGTCAGGCAAATGTTATGGTTTTCAATACAAAGATACAGGGTAAACTTCAAATCCTTTGGTATACCTGAGTTTGCCTCCTGTCAACATTCTAATATTAAATTATTTGAGTGTATGTGGAAAGAGAACCATAACTACATCACAAAGAACCATTATAGCTACATCAAGAATAGATAAATAAATAAATGATGAGTGGTCCAGTCCTTAGCACAGTAACTGGCACATAATAGTACATAATAAATATTGATTAATGAGGGGTTCATTAAGTGCTTATTATGTGCCACAAGTTATGTCTAGCACTAGGGATACGGACACAAGAAAACAAGATAGCTTCTGCCTTCAAGAGCCTGACAGACTAGATCAATAGGCCACATAAGGGAAAATTTAATAGAAATTCTAACCAGGTTCAAGAAAACCAATTGCCAAAGTACAGAATGAGGGTGACAAATGCAGATCTGTGGATTTTAGTGGACTTTAAGTCAATATTAGACAAAAATATGCCGTGCTAGCTATAGGAGATACAATATCTCCCATGAGAACTAGTATTTTTTTTTCCTAAAACCTTCTGGGGGCTTGATTCATAAGATAAAGACTCAGAACACTCATAGCTTCCTAGTGGCTTAAGTACAAAAGCCAGCCCATGAGGAAGCAAGGGCTTCTCTCTCAGATTTGACTGGCTTGCCGACATGGCCAATATAAAAGGGTTGGGAAGCTAAACTCAATGGAACCATGAACTGTATTCTTGCTGAGTGTCCTTTCCCATGCTATGACTAAGTAAATCTTTTGTTAATGGCTAGATGGTCTATGACTGTCTTATTTTGTTAAAATTCTGAGCCTGAAACACTAGGTCACTCTGAATAAGGTGTAGTTTACAACAAGAAAGCCAAGAAAGAAAATGTGATCTCAAGCTGCATTAAGAGATGGTTACCACTAGTTCTTGACCCAAATATATCGGTTAGCTTCTGTCTCAGTTTCTTCATCTGTAAAATGAAGATTGAACTTGATGGCTTTCATGGCCTCTTCCAGCACTAAGACTGTGATTCTGTGATAACTGAGGTATGATGTTCAGAATGAGAGAGAGTTTTTTTTTTTTTTTTTTGCTTTACTATCATCTAGTTAAAGAACTACATTTGGTTCTAGGCAACACTAAATTGGACATTGACAAACTGGAGCACAACTATAATGGGATGATGAACACGGTGACTTTGCCATATAAGGATTAGTAGAAGAAGCTGAGGTTATTTATTCTGAGGAGAGAAAGCAGGGGATTGGATTTGATAGTTGCCTTTATATATTTAAAGGAAAAATTAAAATTTGCCCAATGGGCAATAGCAGGAGCAACCAGTAGAAACTTCAGAGGCAAATTTCAACTAAATGAAACAAACTTACAAACAATTAGAGCCATCCAAAAGTGGAATTGGCTGCCTCAGGAGGAGGAGATTGGAGGAGCTTCCTGTTTAGATGTTCTCTGAGGGCCCTCACAACTCAGATTGTGGGATTTTCCATTTTCCATGATAGAGCTGATGTAGGGAAATACTCATCAAGATCTCAGATATGCTCTTCTTTCTATATTTTTCTTTGGTTGCTACAATCCTGGAGAGGTCTGAAGATATGAGGATTCTTGAAACTAGGAATGTTCTTCCCCATAGGAATAATTTTTGTGGTCTGGACCCCAGAATAACATCCCACAGGAATTCTCTAAATCACATGTTCCCTTGTCTAGGGGTCCAGAGATCTGGGAGAGACTCTTGAATTAGATTATTCCCCATGGAATAATCCACATGGAAGACATTATTCAAGCTCTTCTGAGCACACTTTAAAATAAAAAATGGGTAGATAAGTGGAAGTGGAGCCAAGGTCATCAATCCAACCAGAAAATCCAACATTCCTGGACTCTGGGGGATCTAACATACTGGGTGATGACTTCCAGAGCCCAGTCTGAGTGTGATAGATCTAGTTAAAGAACTCCATTCAGTTCTAGGCAATACATTTCAAGCTCTCAAACTAGAGTCCAACCTGGGCCATGGGGAAAGCTGTCCTTGTTAAGAAGGGCATCTTTCTGTAGAGCTGAGAATGATGTCTTTTCTCATAGGAATAATCTTTGGGGTCTGGACCACAATCTTCACTATGCTACACATTACTGATATACAGGAACTGCCTTTTCAACTTTGCCTTTCTTGGGTAGAAGTAGAGTCAAAGGACTCTCATTCAAATCCAAACTCAGTCCCTTACTAGCTGGTGACTTTGGGGAAGTCATTTAACTTTTCTGAATAAATGAATAAAATAAGATTAGGGTAGATGAACCTCTAAGGCCCCATTTAGACTTTAAGCTTTATTAGCTTTTAAATATTTTATTTTATTTATTTAAAATCTAAATTATTAATTTAACTATTTAATATTTTATTTAATACTTAAATTATTAATTTAATATTTTAATTATTTAACATTTAAATCATTAATTAAATTATTTAATATTTTATTCTTATGTTATTTTAACTGTCACTTGATCCTAATGTCAACCCTGACAATTAGGTGCTATTTTTATATCTATTTTCCAGCCAAGGAAACTGAGGTAGAGGGGCAAAGTTGACTCACCTAGTGTCACAGAACTAGTAATTGCTGGAGGAGGAACTCTAGCCTAGGTCTTCCTGGCTCCTGGTCTGGTCCACTATTCCCTTACAATGTGCAGTAGTTGCTATTCTTTCCACTGCGCCATGCTGCCTCTCAGAAAATCAAAAGGTAAATTCTGGCACAATTCATCTTTTATATATGGATTCTTAATTTCACAGACTAATTCCCAAAAGGTTTCCTTTAAATTTGGAGTTTCTCAGTGCATTTTCAATTGCCTTCAGTGCACATAAGTATAATGACAAAGACAGAGAGGCGAACATTTATGTCTGAGAACAGTTCTCTTGGGTAAAGTGAGAGATGTGTTGGGAGAAAAGGAAGGGGCTGTATCCCCTTCTGATTTCCTGAGATCACATGAATGAGGCTTCCCCTGTGCCCAACAGCCACCACTCAGAACTTGGCACAGAATAAACTGGGATGTGTGAGATGGAGAACAGAGTCAGGAAATCTGGATTCAAGTTCCAGCTTTGCCGCTCACTCCCACAGTGCTCTTGGACAAACCATTCCCGCACCACAATCGGTTTTAACTCACAAAATAAATAGGTTGGACTTGGGTGGCTTCTAAGTGCATTCTGAGGCTCAACTTTGGAATCCATGAGCTTAGAGGTCCTCTCTTATTGCTTATACCCCAGAGCTTCTCTACCAGCGGATACAGTGGTTTCCCTGTGGAGGACAGGGGCCCCTGACAGTCTTTCATCTGCTATCCTTATTCCTCCATCCCCAGGCAAATGGTTTTCGAGGATCCTCAACTCAATGGAGTCTAGAAAGGAGGCTGGTGGCAATTGTCATGTTCATTTTTACAGCTAGGAGAAGCAGAGAAGAGAAAGTCGGCTGTGATTATATAGGCAGAGAAAGGTCTAGGATCTAACTATTACATTAGTGTGTGTGTGTGTGTGTGTGTGTGTGTGTGTGTGTGTGTATGTGTGTGTGTGTGACATCTGCACCCAAGCATCTGATTTGACAAAGGTCAAACCTGGTGGATGCAGGAGAGGGATCGTGTGGGAGCAGGAATGGTGGAAACAGAACATGAGAGAGGAAGAAGGAGCAGGGGGGCAGGGAAGGAGATAGAGAGATAGAGGAGAAGAGACAGGGAGGGAGAGATAAAGAAAGAGAAAGACACAGAAAATGACAGAGAGATGGAGAGATAAATAGGCAGCCAAAGAGCAAGAAATAAGGAGAGGGGAAGGAGGGAGAGGGAGGAAGAAAGAAGAGAGGTAAAAGGAGAGGGAGGAGGGAAGGAAAAGGGGGAAAAGAAGAGGGAAGGAGGGAGGAGAGAGGGGAGGAGGGAAAGAGAGGGAAAGAGGGGAGAAGAGTAGGAAAAATGGGTGAGAGAATCAGGGAAGGGGTAGGGGAGTCTGAGAAGCTCCTGGGGCTATTAGTGGTTCCCCAGGGTTTCCTTGTGACAGGAAGGCAGCAGGCAGTGCATAGCATACATGCAGCAGCCCCAGGGGCTAGACTCCCAGGGGTTAATGCTGGCATTCTGCTGTGGCCAGAGTAATTTTTTTCTCTCCCACTCCCCTCCCTGCTGCCAATTCCTTTTTCTCTCTTGCTTTTTTTGGGAAACAGCCGAATAAAATAATTTGTTGTGAAGTAGCAATTCCTTAGCCTGGGCAGCCGGGCTCCTGAGGCTCCTGTTCAAGTAGAAGGCCCAGCCTAAGGGCATTCTGACCCTGCTGAGAACAGAGGAGAGCAGATGGGGACCTAGGTTAGAGACAGAAACCCTTTCTCCAAGGACCCTCAGAACCAGAATGATGGGGCCCCACATCTGCCCTCCTTACAAACCTGCCTGTTACAAAAATCCATCACACGGGAGTTGCCAGAGGGATTGGGACAGAGACCGAGACTCCCTGGGAGACAGCTACTCCTAGGAGTCCCTGGCCACCCTTCTTCTCCCTGCCTTCTTGTTTTTGCCTTTTGCAGGTGAAGGCACCTGGGTTTGACTCTTCCCTCTTCTTCTCGATGGGGGTTAGTAATATTTCTAGTATGGCTTTTCACACAAGAGCATTAGGAGACAAATAGTGTCCAGATTATGATTCCCATTAGATGGGGAAACCGAGGCACAGAGAGATGAAGTTGTCTCACCCCAGTCATGCAGCTAAAAGATGTTAGATGTGGGATTCTCAGCTAGTTGCCTGCCCATAACCCTCACCCCTCCTCAGTCTCCCTGGGCCTTCACTTATCTTTCTCTTTCCTTCCTCTCCTGTACTTCATCCTTCTTGATAACCCTGAACATTGCCATGTCACATCCCACTCCCTCCCTCAGCCATGGTGCTGGCTGGGCCATAAAGCTGTGAGATCATCGAGGGTGAAGAGTAGGATGGGAGGGGGAGTTATTTTACAAATTTACTGGGATTTTCTCTGGAGCTCTGAAGATACTGCATCAGGATCAGGATAGAGCACCTATAAAAGAGGTGAGTGGAACACAATGTCTCCATTCTCCCTAACTCAGAAAGTAGGGGTTGGAAAATTAAGGTCCATCTTTCCCTCCCTGCCAGCCCACACAGCAGCCCGCCAGAGTTGAGAATGAGAAACTCTGTGGATCCACGAGTGACAGAATCATTGAATATGGAATGTTAGGCCTGGAGGGGCCCTAGAGGACATCTAGCCAATTCAGCCATCCCCACTGATAGATGGAGAAAACCAAGGTCTGGTTCAAAGAGAACATTTGCATAAGAACACAATTAGACCCTAGCTAGAACTCAGACCTCCTGATTCCCAGGCTAGAGAGCTTGCTATGACATAGTATTCAGGCTTCATCACAAAGGCACTGGCTTTCTTCCTCCAGCCCCTACCTCCACAATCCTACCCTTCTCCCTGAATTTCCTATCTCAAAGACTCATGAAGGACAGACTGGGCACTTGCCTTTGAGACAGGCCTCTGGAGTCTAGCTCTGAATGTCAAGAACAGCCTTACAAATGACCATTGATCAGGCCCTAAAGCTCCAATTCTTCTGAAAAAGCCCCTTTATCTGAGCCAGGCAGCATGGAAGCATTCAGGGGATTCAGGGAAGGGGCAAGATTCTCTCCCCTCTCATTCATCCCAAACCATCCCCACAGTGGACTAGCTGGTGCATAGGGTTTTATCCTTCTCTCTCTTATTCTCCCTCTTTTTCTCTCCTCTCCTTCTTCCTCCTTTTTTTCTCCATCTGTCTCTCTGTCTATCTCTGTCTGTCTGTCTCTTTGTCTGTTTCTCTTTCTATGTCTTTCTCTCTGTCTCTTGTCTATCTCCCTCTCTCTCTGTCTCTCTTTGTCTCTGTCTCTTTATCTCTCTGTTTCTCCTTCTCTCTCTCTCCCTCCTTCTCTCTGTCTCTCTCTTTCTGTCTGTCTCTGTTTCTCTGTCTCTGTCTCTCTCTGTCTCTCTTTGTCTCTGTCTCTTTGTCTCTCTATTTCTCTCTGTCTCTCTTGTCTGTCTCTCTGTCTCTCTGTCTCTCTCTCTCTCTCTCTCTCTCTCTCTCTCTCACATACACAAACAGCCCCTTCTGAAATGCTGTCTCCCATCGCCCAGTGCTTATATTTCATGCTCCGATTAAAATCACTGTGGTGTCTATATTACATTAACAGGATGTCAGCTCCGGCGGGCGTCAGGGATAATCAGGCTGGCAGTGATAAGAGTGACACTGGTCCCCCTGGTGCTGCGACAGACAAAACAATTTGCACTGTGGGTAGCATGTTGCATGCGATGCACCATACATCATACACCCTGCTCTGGGGAGGGATAGGGTAGGGGGCGGGTACTGGTAAGCGGAGGGTAGAGAGGGCTCCTTGGAGCCCTGCAGGGTGCCAGGGGAGAGTTCAAGTTGCCCACAGTGCAGCAGGGGACTAGTTTTAGAGGAAAAAAGAGGTTGGCGTGGATGAGAGGGCTCTGGAGCAAGGACCTCTGAGGGCATCAGAGAGGAGAAAATTAAGAAGCAGATTAAAGACAGGAACAGTGAGAGAAAAAAGTCCAGGGATGTGAGACTAGAACTAAAGGAGGGTGGAGAAAGGCTAGGAAAGATGGTGAGACACATGAAACCAGCCTGGAGAAGAATAATAGTCCTTCACACAGAGCCTTTCTTCTGTACATTCTCATTGTAGCCTCAAGATAGCTCTATAAGGGAGGGAGGGTAGGGATTCTTGCTACTATTTAACAGATGCTTTTTAACTTATTTAACTGAGGCTTTGAGAATCAAGTCTGGGATCTTCTGGAATCAAATTTTGGGGTTTTGTAACTTGCTCTATTCCCCCTCACCTATCCACCAATGAGACATGCTTTGCTCCTTAGCTTGTATTATTTTTCATTTTTTACCCTGCTCCAGAAACTCCTATGGCTCCCTACTGAACTTAGAATAAAATACTGTACCTCTGTTTGATATTCCAATTTCATAATCTGTCCCATCGGTATTTCTAGCCTTACTATATATTAGTCCCCACCTTATGCTCCCACTTCTTATCTTTGTGCCTTTGCAGAGCCTATTCCCCATATCTGAAGCACACTCATTTCCTTCATGTCTTAGAATCCCTCATTTCCTTCAAGGCTGCCTCCTATATAAGGCCTATCAGAATCTCCCTCCTTCTCCCTTTCATTCTCTCCATCCCTTGCTGAACTAGAGTTCTCCTCAACAACTATCCCTTCAAAGTTACACGTTTTTGTTTCTTCTCATTAGAGTGTAAGCTCCTTGAGGGCAGGGCAATGAGAAACCATTGTAAAACGAGTGAACTGTATTGGATCTCTCATGAGATCCTTTTGAGCTCTGAATCCTCTCTTCCCTTCTACCACTTTGCCTTCTGTTTGGATTCTAATCCTATCTATTTAATCTTTTCTCGATATTGCTTTCCTTACTTGCAAAGTAGGTATGATAATAGCACCTACCTCCTATGGATGTTGGGAGGATCAAATGAGATAATATATGCAAAGTGCTTTTACAAATCTTAAAGCTGCTTTACAGAAATATTGTTATTCTTTTTCTTCTACCAGTCATCCAAGGACAATCAAGGTGAGGAAGCTGAGGTCATTGAAATGTCATTCACATAGACAGGTGGCAGAGATATCCGTGACAGTCTCCAACTCATCTACATGTCAAATGACACAGCCCAGCTCTCTGTGGGTTACAAACATCCTTCATCCCTTCTCTGAGGGTCCCCATGGTGTCCACACTTTCACACATCAATGGAACAGGGCATCAGCATCCAAACCCGTCTTCCCTGGCTGATCATGGATGACTGGTGTGGTGCAACTGAATTGTACAACCTCCTCCAGCCTCTCTAAAGGTACAATTGGAATTCTAATGGAAGGCACAGTGGTAGAAGGGAAGAGGAATCAGGGCTCAAAGGGACCTCACAAAACATCCAATCCAATTCACTCATTTTACAATGGATTCTCATTGCCCAAGATTATACAGTGCAGCCCTAAAAGGGGAAAATGAGACCTAGAGAGGTGCAAGCCCTAAAGTTTTTAAGAGCCTGAGTTGGAGTCCAGGGGTACTGAGTATCCTCTCCATTTGCTCAGACAACCCTTTTTCTTTTTCTCCACATTCTTCCATATTTGTCCCATGTGGGGCCCCATTTCTGTGGCTGAGATGTACCAGGCTTAGTGTGGCTGGATTGTCCTTCTGCCTTACTTCTAGGCAGATGGCAGAATCTCTTAACACTTCAGCTCTTGTGATAACAGGAACAGCCCAGACAGAAAGACGCCTTGCTGGGATGGGGGAAAAGGCCACCAGGGCTTCACTTTAACACACAGGGAGATGTTCGAAATTATTCCCCGGCTTACTGCTTATTATGTTTTATACCAAGTTCACTCTCAGACAACCTGCAAAACCAGGAGAGCTTCGGAGAAACCAAAACAAACTATGTTTCCAGGCGACCAAATCTCAAATAATTCAGTTTGTGAATTATCCCCAAGTGTTAAAAAATCATAGGGCATCGCTAAAGAGACATTAAAGGAGAGTGTTTCTTACTCATGTTTCTTTTGATGTCCCTTCCCATCTGGGTCTAAGTTTCAAACTCTGAAAAATGAGAAGGTTAGACTGATATCCAAAATTTGTTCCAACTCTAAATCCTATGATTCCCGTAGGCTTACCACAGACTGTTAGAGCTGGACTGGGAGGGATCAAGAATAAGATCAGCTCATATTGTGATTTGCTCAAAGCTCAAGAGACTGTTAATGGCAGGACAAAGGTCTACTATCCTTTCTATTCTGCTTAATGCCTATGAGTAGTAGTCTCTCTACTGGATGTCAGGATACTTAGTTTCTAATGTCTGGCATAGGCTGTTTAGCTAGAACTACTGGCTAGTTTATTATCTGGTTGTGTGCTCTGCCCAAATCATCCAGAAACCACTACCTTCTGTAGCTTCAAGAAGAATATTTTTGAAGTTGACCTGATGAGGAGATGGAGCACCAGAGGAGACCCAAGTTCCGGTTCCTGCTTGGCTTTGTGACTTTCCTTCTTTGAGTCTCTAGTTTCTCTCTTTAAAAAGGGAAAGGGTTGGACTGCATGCCCTCTAAAGCCTCCTTTACCTCTAATATTATGTTTTGTTTTAACCTTAAGTGGTTTCCATATTCCCTAGCCAAGTTTTCTACAAACTAGCCTTCTCAACTAAATCTAATTTGACCTCCCTACATACTTGTTTGATTCACTGTACTCTACAACAAACTGAAATGCTTGTGGTCTTCCAATCTCATACTGCTCTCTCCTATCTCTGTGCATTCACCTTGGTTGACTCCTGTGTCTGGAACACAAACCCTCTATAGCTCTGCTTGAGCAAATCCTTTGCTTCCTTAAAATTTGACTGAAGGGCCATCTTTTCCATGAAACGTCCCCAGACTTCATGGTGAGATTGATCTCTTCAATTGAACTAAATCTCTTTCTCCTCAAATTTTCTTAGAGCACTTTGGGTGCCTTCTTTGCCCCAATTCCATTTTTAATTATTTGTGTATGTCATTTCCTTCTTGTTCCTCATGAAATTTTAAGTCCCTTAGGCAATAACAATAATAGCAACCCATAGCTACATAGTGACTTCGGAGTTGTATTAAGGCTTCCTTATAAGGGTGATGGATGCATTGGGGAAAGGACTGAATTTAGAGCAACAGAACTTAAGTTAAAATCTTAGCCTTGCTAATTTTTGCTGATAATGATCTTAAGTTACTCAATATGTTGACCTCTGTTTCCTCGTCTATATTGGATGACTTCTCAAGTTTCGTCTGGTTCTGAATCTTTGATTTTTAAAATTTGATAGCAAGTATTGTTATCCCCATGAAATTGAGGTACAGGAAGGTAAAAAGATTACCTCAAAATTCCACAACAAATAAGCATCAGAGTTGGGATTTTAACTCAGGCCATCATGTTACTGAGTACTGAGTCTGGGTCACAGTAAGCACTTAGAAATTTTGTAATTTGTTTGTAATTTGTTAATTTGAATTGAATTCTAGAATCTGATACATGACAGATTTAAAAATTCAATTCAAATTATAAACATTTACGATCAGACATTTAATGTTATATGTTTTAAAATCTAGTGATTCTCTGATGATCTGATAACATCTATCCCATTGCACCAATGCCATCACCTTCAGATTTTATCATCTTCCTAGCTTCAGGACCCTGTCCAAATCATCAGTGAAGGAAGCCTAGCATTCTCTGCTATGTTCTTAAACGGAGCACTATACCTTTAGATGCAGACATTGTATGATCCTGGCTGCAGACCAACCCCTACTTATCATTCAACCACAGAGCAAACAAGGACTTGAACAGGGATGGGGGGGGTCACATCTTTAGTGATGGAGAGCTTACTACCTTTTGAGGCAGCTCACTCTACTTTTGGACAGATTTGGAAGCTAGGAAGTTTTTTTTTTTTTTTTAACATTCAACCAAAATCAGTCTCCATATAAATGACTCTCACTGTTCTTAGTTCTGTCCTCTAGGTTCAAGCAGAGTATTCTCAAATAGAGTCAGAAGACAGAGGCTATATTGACCCTAAATCTTCTTTTTGCAGAAAAAAAAACATTCTGGGTCCTTTCAGTTGACTGTCTCATAGCCTAATCTTTAGACCCCTCCCAATTCTATTAGCTGTCCTTTGGATGTGCTCCAGTTTGTCAATATCCTTCCTAAAACATGGCAGGCAGCATGGTCCAGTAAAAGAGTGATGGGCATGAAGGCAGAAGACTTTTAAAGGCTTGAAGACTACCTGTATGTTCTTGGCCAAGGTCCGCCCCCTCCCTGGAGCTTGGGAGGCTAGGTGGCCTGTGAGCATCTTCTGAGCTGTGCATCTTGGCTCCAATGTATCAGACGGGGTGGAGGACAGTGGGACTGTCACCTTCTGCCTGGACAGTACATTTTCATTACTGCCATCCATGACTGTATTTGCTGTTTGCCATTCTGGAGGAAGCAAACCAGGAACTAACTAATCTCTCTCCACAGCCGGTTGCCAATTCCCAGTTGGCTGAGGTCCTGGTGACTGCTGGCCTAGTATTTGGGAGATGGTTAGCTCTGGGGAATGCTCTGCTCCCCAACACCTTTTCTGGGCCCCCCTTTCCTTCTCAGAGCTGGCCACGGAACTAGAACAGCCTCGGATTTCAGCCCCAAGCAGCCAATGCAGGCACGAGGGGGATTCAGGTAAGCAGCTGCACCCAGGTCGGAGCCAGAGAGGGAGGCAACGGCATACCCAGAACGGATCTTCGCCAGGCTGCGGCTGCGGCAGGCTGCTGCGTGCCCTGTGCTTTCTCCTCTACCCAGAATGTTAATTAGCAAAACTAAAAAAAATTCCACAACAATAACAACTTAAACCCATGGATGCTCCTGCCACTTTAAAAGTAGTCTTTTTACTGAGGCAATTACCTGCAGCTTTGAGGTGCCAATTAGAAACAAGGCAGGGAGAGGCAGTGCCCAGAACAGACTCTCCTGAGGGAGAAGGTTGAGCTTTATCTGAGGGGGAGAGAAAGAGAAGAGAAAAGGAAGATCAGGGGAAGGAGACAGGAGGGGAAGGGAAGAGAGAATGAGGAAGATAGAAGGAGTGAGGAGAAGGGGGAAGAGAGAGGAAGGGAGGAAGGAGAGCGGGGAGTAAAGAAGGAACAAGAGGGCATAGGAGAGAGGAAGGGAGGAGGGAGTGAGGAAGATGGAGGGAGTGAGAAGGAGGGGAGAAGAGAGAAAGAAAGGAGAGAGAGGGGGAGAGGAGAGAGAAGGAGTGAGGAGAAGGGAGGAAAGTGAGAAAGAGGGAGAGTGAGGAGGAGGGAGATGAGAGGATAAGGAAGGAGGGAGTACTGAGAAGCAAGGAGGGATGATGATGAGGAAGCAAGGAGGAGTAAAGAGGGAAAGAGAGGAAGAGAAAGGGGAGAAGGGAAGGGAGAAGAAGGAAGAAAGAAAGAGAGGAGAAGAAAGGAGGGGTGATTTAAGAAGACTGGGAGAATGAGGAGGAGTAGATAGGAGAAAAGAGAGAGGAGTGAGGAGGAAAAAAGAAGGGGAAGTGAAGGAAAGGGAAAGGGAGTGAGGAGGTAGAGAAGGAGTAAAGAGAAGTGGAGGAAGAGGGAGGGAAGAATAAGGAGGAAGGAAGGGGCAGTGAGAAGGAAAGAGTGTATAAGGAGGAGGGAGAGATAAAATGAAGAGAAGAGAAAGTTGGGGGATGTGAGGATGAAAAAAGTGGAGGGAAGTGATGATGAGAAAGATGGGGGAAGAGGAGGGGATTTAGAAGAGGGAGGAGGGGGAAGAGGAAAGAGAATGTGGAAAAAGATAGGAGAAGGAGATAGGAAGGAGCTAGAAGGAGGAGGTAGGGGACTAGGAAGGATACAGAGCGAGTAAGGAAGGGGAAATGGTAAAGTAAGGAGGAAGGGTGAAAAGGAAAAGGAGAAAAGGGAGGAGCAAGAGAAAGGAAGGAGGAAAATAAAGAGGAAAGGAAAAGAGGGAAGAGGAAGGTGAAGAGAAGAGGAAGGGAGGAGGAAGAAGGGAAATCAGAGTAAGGAGATAGAAAGAAGAGAGAAAAGGTGGTAGAGAGGAAGAGAGAGAGAGAGAGTCAAGACAATTAGTCCTAGTTGCTCTCAGGAAGATGAAATTGCTTCTTTACATGATAATGTTGTGACAAGAGAGAATGGTTCTAGGAATTTCAAATGTCAGGGGGGGTTAGGGTAGCCATGCTGCAAATAAACCACAAGCTTCTCCCTGAGTCCTAACTAATCCCTCTCTTTCTGTGAGAGACAGAGAGAGAGAGCAGGTCCATGCCCTCTCCTCAGAAAACTCAGGTGGGGTGCTCCCTGGTATAAAGACAGATGGACCTGCCAGTCTGGAGGCTTGTCCCCCCAGCCATGGTCCATAAGCAAGTGAATGAACTTTTCTGGGTCTTTGGGAGGGACAGCAATATTCCTAGTCTCTACCTCACAGGATTGTACACCTCAAAAGGCCAGACATCATTATTTTTAATAATCAGAACACGCACGAGTAACTGGAAGCCTCCCAATGCACTGAGTATCATAAAACTGCATTTGAATCCTGCCTTGACTACTTACTAACTATGGGTAGTTTGGGTCTCTTAGACTCTCTTAGTCCCAGTATCTTTCTCTGCAAAATCATCCAAGTTGGACTAAGTAAGTGCTGTGTTCCCAGGTCCAAATCTGAGGTCATGTGGACCCAAATAGCCAAGGGATGCATGATCTCACTGGTTCACCTCTGTCTGCCCATTCTACAAGGCTCCTGTCCGCGTGGGCTCCCTCACTTTCTCTCCACACTTCAAGCATTCCCTTGGCTTGTCCTTCTTTGCTCTTGCTACGTGACCAGGACCTCTCTCCTTCCTATCATGAAATTCTGGATCTTTTTGGAGAGCCTGGCTGTGGGCACAAGACAGCCCCCTCACACCTACCACACGTTTCTCCATGGCTTCTCTGTTACCCTTATCTACTGTTCCCAGAGGCAGTGAGTTTCCATGTCTTGCTACAATATAACCACACTGGTAAAATGTTAGAATTGGAAAGAAGGACCTTTGCTGTTCTGGGAAACTTTTGTAGCGGGGGAAAGGGTTCTGTAAACGAACTTGAAGATTTTCTCAAAGCAACCCTGCTTGCCCTCCTATTTCTTTTTGAATCTGGGTCCAGTTCACTGAGCTACAGCATAATATAGAAATTCATAAGACAGGGATAAGCAGAATATAAAGGTAGGATAGGGGGAGAAGTGTCTTATTGACTGGAAAATTCAAGAAGGCTTCCTGGAAAAGGTGATAGCTGAGTTCAGCTTGAAAGAATGTGAAGGATTCTGGGGAAAGGAAAGTGTTCTTGGAAAAGGGAAACATAATAGCAAAGGCAGAGAAACTGGAGAACTCAGGATATATAACAGGACCATAGCTCAGAGCTGGGCAGGACAGCAGAGGCTATCTAGTCAGATGCCTTCACTTTATGATCTCAGAGAGTTTAATCCAACTGGCCTAAGTGGATTCAGACGGCAAGTAATCCTATTTTATTGGAAAGCAGACCATGTGGATAGGGTATTTTATTTTATTTATTATTTATTTAAGACTAGATGGTATAGGGCAATAGATGATACAGGGCCTTTAATACTAGGCAAAGGAGTCTGCATATGCAATAAAGAGTCATCAAAGGGCTTTTAACAGAGAAGAGAGATGACTACATCCTTTGGATTACTGTTACATCGAGGACCAATACCAAATATAATTTAGCCAAAGTCAATGAAGAAATATCAATCTGAAACTTGAAATAAAAAAGCTAGGGTTGAATTCTGGCTCTGTCAGTATGGGACTCTGGAAAGGTTGTTTCCCTTCACATTGGCCCTCAATTTCCTCCTTAAAATGCATTTAGACACTGGCCTCTGAGGTCTTCCAGCTTGGGGTCTTGCAACCCCAACCTCTCCTTCAGAGAGACTCACATATTAATGTTTACTCAGAATACATTTAATAAATAATTGCTAAATGAATGAATGAATTTAGTCCAACCCTCTCATTTACATTCAGAATGGAAGGAGCCCAACTCAGGACCACACTGACAGTCTATGTTTAAGGGCATTTGCAATTCTGAGATTCCATGTTTTGTCTTTCTTCACAACAAGGGGCAGGTTTTCAAACTCAATCAGTCCTCTTGTCCCTATGAATCCATTGCCCAGGCCCCTGTTTGGCCCTAAACTCCAACTCTGTTCTCTTATTTTCTTGTGGGAAAAAAAGGATAAAATCTACTCTGTTTCTGAGAATCTGGGCCTTTCTACTGAAGATCTTGAAAGCTTTTCTACTGAATTTCAATTGCTTAGGCTTCTGCCCTATTGATGAAACAGATTAGCAAACTAATGAGAAGGATGCTTTGGTTTAGTCCTTGCCCTACTCCACCTACCCTTTTCTCTCAATTCTTGTTCTTTAAATTCTATTTCTAATGATGTCTCAAACCCAGAAGCCCATGATTTGACATGGCGCATTTTGGGAATTTTGAAAACTTTATTTTTGAAAGGGGGGGTGGTGGTGTGGGACAGGCTGTCAAGCCTAGTGGCAGCAGCAGGACAGGAGAAGACAGAAACCTGGCTCCTCAGGAATCACTTTCCTCTGCAGCCTCTAGGTTTTAAGGGTCTGCTGTGCCAGGCTTCCAGTTGTGTGGGCCTTTTGAAGGGCATGGACACAAAGTGCCTTCAGCTCAGCACCCACCTGCCTGGCTGCCTGCCTGCTCTGAAGGAAATGACCTGGAAACATTTAAACTGATTAACAGTTTATTAACTCAAAGGGCATGTGGTGAGAGAGGAACAAGGGATTGGGAAAGCGAGGGTCCCCAGAGATAACAGGAGCTTACTCTGGGAAGGAAAAAGATTTGGTAGAGCCTTTGCTGGCAGGAAACAAACAATCACCCCAGGCCACATTTCCTTCCATTTTTTACAGGCAAGGAGGCATAGTAGAATTAGCCCAGGGACAGAGAGTGGGGGACCTGGATTCTGGTTCTAATGTGATCTTGCATGAGTAAATCTTTTTCTCCCCAGTTTTGTATTTTCTCACTTAGACATTTTCTTTTTTTTTTTTTTTTTTTCTTTTTTTTTTTTTTCAATTTTTTTTTATTTAATAATTACATTATATTGACACTCATTTCTGTTCCGATTTTTTTCCCCTCCCTCCCTCCACCCCTCCCCTAGATGGCAAGCAGTCCTTTATATGTTGGATATGTTGCAGTATATCCTAGATACAATATATGTTTGCAGAACCGAACAGTTCTCTTGTTGCGTAGGGAGAATTGGATTCAGAAGGTATAAATAATCCGGGAAGAAAAACAAAAATGCAGATAGTTCACATTCGTTTCCCAGTGTTCTTTCTTTGGGTGTAGCTGCTTTTGTCCGTCATTTATCAATTGAAACTCAGATCTCTTTGTCAAAGAAATCCACTTCCATCAAAATATGTCCTCATACAATATCGTTGTCGAAGTGTATAATGATCTCCTGGTTCTGCTCATTTCACTTAGCATCAGTTCATGAAGGTCTCTCCAAGCCTCTCTGTATTCATCCTGCTGGTCATTTCTTACAGAACAATAATATTCCATAACATTCATATACCACAATTTACCCAGCCATTCTCCAATTGATGGGCATCCATTCATTTTCCAGTTTCTAGCCACTACAAACAGGGCTGCTACAAACATTTTGGCACATACAGGTCCCTTTCCCTTCTTTAGTATTTCTTTGGGATATAAGCCCAATAGAAACACTGCTGGATCAAAGGATATGCACATTTTGATAATTTTTTGGGCATAATTCCAGATTGCTCTCCAGAATGGTTGGATTCGTTCACAACTCCACCAACAATGCATTAGTGTCCCAGTTTTCCCGCATCCCCTCCAACATTCATCATTATTTTTTCCTGTCATCTTAGCCAATCTGACAGGTGTGTAGTGGTATCTCAGAGTTGTCTTAATTTGCATTTCTCTGATCAATAATGATTTGGAACACTCTTTCATATGAGTGGTAATAGTTTCAATCTCATCCTCTGAAAATTGTCTGTTCATATCCTTTGACCATTTATCAATTGGAGAATGGCTTGATTTCTTATAAATTTGAGTCAGTTCTCTATATATTTTGGAAATGAGGCCTTTATCAGAACCTTTAACTGTGAAAATGTTTTCCCAGTTTGTTGCTTCCCTTCTAATCTTGTTTGCATTAGTTTTATTTGTACAAAGGCTTTTTAATTTGATGTAATCGAAATTTTCTATTCTGTGATCAGTAATGGTCTCTAGTTCATCTTTGGTCACAAATTTCTTTCTCCTCCACAAGTCTGAGAGATAAACTATTCTATGTTCCTCTAATTTATTTATAGTCTCGTTCTTTATGCCTAGGTCATAGACCCATTTTGATCTTATCTTGGTATATGGTGTTAAGTGTGGGTCCATGCCTAATTTCTGCCATACTAATTTCCAATTATCCCAGCAGTTTTTATCAAATATTGAATTCTTTTCCCAGAAGTTAGGGGCTTTGGGTTTGTCAAACACTAGATTGCTATAATTGACTATTCTGTCTTGTGAGCCTAGCCTTTTCCACTGATCCACTAATCTATTTCTTAGCCAATACCAAATGGTTTTGGTGACTGCTGCTTTATAATATAATTTTAGATCAGGTACAGCTAGGCCACCTTCATTTGATTTTTTTTTCATTAATTCCCTTGAGATTCTCGACTTTTTATTGTTCCATATGAATTTTGTTGTTATTTTTTCTAGATCAATAAAATATTTTCTTGGAAGTCTGATTGGTATAGCACTGAATAAATAGATTAGTTTAGGGAGTATTGTCATCTTTATTATGTTCGCTCGGCCGATCCAAGAGCACTTAATATTTTTCCAATTATTTAAGTCTGACTTTATTTGTGTGGAGACTTTTTTATAATTTTGCTCATATAATTCCTGACTTTCCTTTGGTAGATAGATTCCCAAATATTTTATGGTATCAACAGTTATTCTGAATGGAATTTCTCTTTGTATCTCTTGCTGTTGGGTTTTGTTGGTGATGTATAAAAATGCTGAGGATTTATGGGGATTTATTTTGTAGCCAGCTACTTTGCTAAAATTATGAATTATTTCCAATAGCTTTTTGGTAGAATCTCTGGGGTTCTCTAGGTATACCATCATATCATCTGCAAAGAGTGATAGTTTGGTTTCCTCATTGCCTACTCTAATTCCTTTTATATCTTTCTCGACTCTTATTGCCGAGGCTAGTGTTTCTAATACGATATTAAATAATAATGGTGATAGTGGGCAACCTTGCTTCACTCCAGATCTTACTGGGAAAGGTTCCAGTTTTTCCCCATTGCACATGATGCTTACTGATGGTTTTAAATATATGCTCCTGACTATTTTAAGGAAAAGTCCATTTATTCCTATGCTCTCAAGTGTTTTTATTAGGAATGGATGTTGGATTTTATCAAATGCTTTTTCTGCATCTATTGAGATGATCATGTGGTTTTTGTTTGTTTGGTTATTGATATAGTCAATTATGCTAATAGTTTTCCTAATATTGAACCAGCCCTGCATTCCTGGTATAAATCCTACTTGGTCATAGTGTATTATCCTGGTGACAATTTTCTGTAATCTTTTTGCTAATATTTTATTTAAGATTTTAGCATCAATATTCATTAGGGAGATTGGTCTATAATTTTCTTTCTCTGTTTTCAGCCTACCTGGTTTAGGTATCAGTACCATATCTGTGTCATAAAAGGAGTTTGGTAGGACTCCTTCAATCCCTATTTTTTCAAATAGTTTATATAACATTGGAGTTAATTGTTCTTTAAATGTTTGGTAGAATTCACATGTAAATCCATCTGGTCCTGGGGATTTTTTCTTAGGGAGTTGATTGATAGTTTGTTCTATTTCTTTTTCTGAGATGGGACTGTTTAGGATATTTACTTCTTCCTCTGTTAGTTTGGGCAAGCTGTATTTTTGGAGGTATTTTTCTATTTCATTTAAGTTGTCGAATTTATTGGCATAAAGTTGGGCAAAGTAACTCCTAATTATTGCTCTAATTTCCTCTTCGTTAGTGGTGAGTTCTCCCTTTTCATTTTTAAGACTAACAATTTGATTTTCCTCTTTGCTTTTTTTAATCAGATTTACTAAGGGTTTGTCTATTTTGTTGGTTTTTTCATAGAACCAACTCTTAGTTTTATTAATCAATTCAATAGTTTTTTTACTTTCAATTTTATTGATCTCACCTTTTACTTTTAGAATTTCAAGTTTAGTGTTTGACTGGGGGTTTTTAATTTGTTCCTTTTCTAGCATTTTTAATTGCAAACCCAATTCATTGACCTTCTCTTTCTCTATTTTATACAAATAGGCCTCTAGAGATATGAAATTTCCCCTTATTACCGCTTTGGCTGCATCCCATACATTTTGGTATGATGTCTCATTATTATCGTTTTCTTGGGTGAAGTTATTAATTATGTCTATGATTTGCTGTTTTACCCAATCATTCTTTAGTATGAGATTATTTAGTTTCCAATTATTTTTTGGTCTACTTCCCCCTGCTTTTTTGTTGAATGTAATTTTCATTGCATCGTGGTCTGAAAAGGATGCATTTACTATTTCTGCCTTACTACATTTGAGTTTGAGGTTTTTATGTCCTAATATATGGTCAATTTTTGTATAGGTTCCATGAACTGCTGAAAAGAAAGTGTATTCCTTTCTGTCTCCATTACATTTTCTCCAGAGATCTATCATATCTAGCTTTTCTAGTATTCTGTTTACCTCTTTGACTTCTTTCTTATTTATTTTCTGGTTTGATTTATCTAATTCTGAGAGTGCAAGGTTAAGATCTCCCACTATTATAGTTTTACTGTCTATTTCTTCTTGCAGCTCTCTTAGTTTCTCTTTTAAGAATTTAGATGCTACCCCACTTGGTGCATATATGTTTAATATAGATAGTGCTTCATTATCCATGCTACCCTTTAGCAAGATATAGTGTCCTTCCTTATCTCTTTTAATTAGGTCAATTTTTGCTTTAGCTTGATCTGAGATCAGGATGGCTACCCCTGCTTTTTTGACTTCACCTGAAGCATAGTAGATTTTGCTCCAACCTTTTACCTTTAACCTGCATGTATCTCCCCGCTTCAGGTGTGTTTCCTGTAAACAACATATTGTAGGATTCTGGCTTTTAATCCATTCTGCTAACCGCTTCCTCTTTATGGGGGAGTTTACCCCGTTCACATTTATGGTTAGAATGACCAATTCTGTATTACTTGCCATCTTGTTAACCCCGGTTTATGCTTTCCTCCCTTCTTTCCCCTTTCCCCCCTTCCAAGTATTAAGCTTGTGAGCACCCCTTGTTTCTCACAGCCCTCCCTTTTTAGTGTCCCTCCCCCCGCCTTAGAGTTCCTCCCCTATCTTACCCCTTGCCCTCCCAGTTCCCGTATTCCCTTCCGCTTAGCTTATTCCTTCCCTTTCCACTTTTCCCTTCTCACTTTTCAATGAGATGGGAGAAGTTTCACCATAGATTGAATATGTCTTAAGATTTTTCACTTAAAGCCAATTCTGAAGGCAGTAAGATACCCACTATATTCATCCCCCTCCATTCTTTCTCTCAGATATAATAGGTTTCCTATGCCTCTTCATGAGATGTACTACCCCCACTTTACCCTTTTTCTGGTACAATGTCCTTTCCACATCAATTTCTAGAACAAGGTATACATGTATTCTTTATGCATCTATATAGTCAAAATATAGTTCCCAAGATTAATCTTTACCTTTTTAGATTTCTCTTGAGTTCTATATATGTAGATCAAACTTTTTGTTAAGTTCTGGTTTTTTCATCAGAAATAGATGAAATTCGCTTACTTCGTTGAATGTCCATCTTCTTCCCTGGAAAAAGATGCTCATTCTCGCTGGGTAAGTTATTTTTGGTTGCATACCAAGTTCCTTAGCCTTTCGGAATATCATATTCCAGGCCCTTCGATCTTTTAATGTGGATGCTGCCAGATCCTGGGTGATCCTTATTGTGGCTCCTTGATACTTGAATTGGGTTTTTCTAGCCGCTTGCAATATTTTTTCTTTCATCTGTGGGTTCTGGCATTTGGCCACTATATTCCTTGGTGTTTTGATTTTAGGATCCCTTTCAGTGGGTGATCGATGAATCCTTTCAATGTTTATTTTTTCCTCTGTTCCTATGACTTCTGGGCAGTTCTCTTTGATAATTTCCTGGAAGACAGTGTCCAGGCTCTTTTTTTCATCATGTTTTTCTGGGAGTCCAATGATTCTCAGATTGTCTCTCCTGGATCTGTTTTCCAGGTCTGTTGTCTTTCCCAGAAGGTATTTCACATTTTTCTCCATTGTTTGATTTTTTTGGATTTGCTTGACTGATTCTTCTTGTCTCCTCGAGTCATTCAATTCCACTTGTTCAATTCTGATTTTCAGTGAAGTATTCTCTTCACTCACTTTTTTAAAATCTTTCTCTAATTGTCCAATTGAGTTCTTTTGTTCTGTGGAATTTTTTTCCATTTCGCCAATTTTGTTTTCCAGTTCACTAATCCTATTTTTCAAGGATTTTACTTCTTTATCCACTCTCTCTTTAACTGACTTCTCCAGGCTCTTTTGCCAAGCCTCCCTCTCCTTTTCCCAAGCTTCCTTCTCCTTTTGCCAAGCCTCACTCTGCTTTCCCCATTTTTCTTCTAGCTCCCTTGTGAGAGCCTTTTTAATCACTTCTATGAGGTTCATCTGTGCTGAGGAACAGACGATCTCCTCCTTTGGGGAATCACCTGGGGACTGCCTGTTTTTAGTCTCCTCAGGATTTAGAGTCTGCTCTCTATCTGTGTAGAAGCTGTCTAGGGTTAAAGTCCTCTTCAGCTTCTTGCTCATTCTGTCTATTAATCAGAGACAAACTACCAAAGAAAAACAGAAAAAACTGGAGTCTTTCTTTGGGGGGGGGCTGGGTGTGTTATCGAGCTTCCTCTACAGACTGCAGGTGGCAGCAGTGAGGCACTAGCAGGACTGTGCTGCGCCTGCGCTCTGAGATCCCAAAGCGTGCTGAGTCACTGAGGGGGGGGAAGGGGGGGGCGGCCAGGTCCTGAGAGACTCCAGCTGTTTGCGGTTGTGTTCTTCAGCCCCGGTGTTTTTAGCTTCTCTGCTGGGCTGTTGACTTGTTGCAGGTTCCAAACCTGTAGCGAAGCTCTCCCCGCAGAGACAGCTGCGATCACTCCCCACCCCCTCTCCAGTCTGCTCCCGTGCTCTCACTGCCGCTGCCCTCAGCCTGCGCCCGATCTAAAACCGCCCCAGCCCTCCAGTAAAGACAGACCTTTCTTGGCGGATCTCAAGGATGGCTTCTCTTGGTAACTATTTGTGGGTTTTTTTCAGTCAAGCATTGATTCAGAGGCTTGTAATGAAGTGGATAGTGAGAGAAAGCGCGGAGCTTATGCAACTGTGAGCCTCCTCTCCGCCATCTTAACCGGAAGTCCTTAGACATTTTCTAAGCCCCTTCCAACTCTGACATTATATGTTATATGTTCTAAGAGTCCATCCTGCCCTGTCATTCTATATTCTGAAGGTCTTTCCAGATCTGACATTCTCTATTCTATGTTCTAAGGGTCCTTTCAGTGCTGACATTGGATGTTCTGTGATCAAAGAGTCTTTCTAGTTCTTAGGGTCAGTGGTCTAGAATATTACTCCCACCACTTAATAGCATAAAACAGTAGCTAACTCTAAAAACAGTTTGTCTTTGGGATACACACACACACACACACACACACACACACACACACACAGAGGTATGGCCTAGATCTACTTAAAGGATTTGGAGAGAGAGAAAAAAAGGGGAAACCTGCACAATAATGAATAGACTTCCTTTCATTCTAAAGTTTTTCTTTTCTTACTCCTTCCATCTTACTTTGATCCAGTTGATAGTAATCATGAAATCTTAAATGGAGAGATGCAACAGGTCTTGGAAATTGCCTAGCTTAATTCCATCCCTTTAGAGATGAGAAAAATGGATATAGAAGTTGAAAAGAATGTCCAAGATCACCCAGGTGGTAGTGGCAGAGTCAGGATTTAAACTTGGGTCCTCTGACTCCAAATGCAGTACACTTTCCCCAGTATCATGCCATCTTTCTTATAATAGTGTGTAGTTGTCCACTCTTTGGGACCCTATCTGGGGTTTTCCAGGCAAAGATATTGAACTCACTTGCTATTTCCTTTTCCAGCTCATTTTTACACATGAGGAAACTGAGGCAGACTTGCCCAAGATCATATAGCTAGTTAAGTGTCTGAGGGGAGATTTGAACTCAGGACTTCCTGACTCCAGGCTCATTGCTTTGTGCACTATAACACCATCAAACTGCCCTTTAATAGTGTGCATTATCTTAATAAGTGTTGGGGAAGCAAGAGGACCCATCTAAACCTTGCACACAAGGTTCACTTTAAAAATATTTATTGAATTCAAGAGCATACAACATGGTAATGGCATTCTTTTGCGATATTTAAAACCAGGCTACAGGTAAATCATGATGTAGATGTTATGCAGTGTGATGTGGTGGAAAGGTGGGCTTGATTCAAATTCAGGTCCTAGTTTTGAATCCCAGCTCATCTATCTACTGGCTGTATGACATTGAGTAAGATTCTTAACCTCTCAAGGCTTCAGTTTACTCATCTTCAAACTAAGAGAGAATCTGAAGATCAGAGAGAGTATGGGAATGATAGTTGAGACAATCTATAGGTCAGGAAAGAATGAGATAGGATCAGTGGTATACATAGAAGTGTTTCCCTTGGCAAGAAAAGGACCCCTTCTTCATGAGAAGTAGGAGTGAGGACATCTCAGTAATCTTGAGATGAAGAAGAGGAGTTTTTCTATCAATGGCTTCCATTTTTCTCAGTGAAGTATGAAGTCTTCAGTTAAGAGTTATGGGGTGCCCTGGGAAATTTGAGAAGGATGAAAAAGTATCAAATAGCTGCCGTGCTATGTGGAATGTCAAACTGATTAGAAATATATCAAGGGATCAATTGCCTTGCTGCAGTGAGGGTCCTCGTTGAGATTATAAATAAATTTATAGTGGACTCAGTAAGGTTTTGAGATTTTCTCCAGCTTCATTCAGCAGTTAATAGAAGTAGAGAAGAAAGATAATAGATGCAAGACAAAATTGGGGTTTAGCAAGGTGTATTGAAGATAGGATATAAGGGCAAAGGATTCAAATAGAGAGACAATTGGATAGGGAGGGAGGGGGAAGAAAAAGAGGTAGAAAGTGTAAACCAGTGAGGAGTGATTTTCTGGGAAATAATTGTTGGGAATGAAAGAATTGGCATTCATGGTGAAGATGAAAAAAAGAGTTAGGGGTCATATAAAGCATAGGGAAAGATGGAAATACTAAAAGATTAGGATCAGATTGAGGAATTTCAGAGTTCATGAACCTGTACCTTGAAAATTTGTGAATAATGATGGCAAGATCAATGGAATGACTATTTCCATGTTTAGCTGAGGTGGAGTTGAGGAAGGTAAAGGAAATTCAGTACAATGAATAACTGGATATTAGTATGGATATATTAGCAGGATCATCAATATGTATATTCAAGTCCCCTAGTATGAAAAAAAAATTGGGATGGAGGACTGTGAGACAGATATTGAACTCATTGAGGAAGGGATGGTCTATAGGTTGATAAACGACTAGTTAAGGTCTGGATGGATAATAAATTTGAATCATTTGAGTCTCAAAAGAAGAGAGGTTGTTTAGTGATGATGTTAGAAAGTTTGGAAGTGGCAGTGGAGAGCAAGGATAATCCTCTTGATTCTTCTACAATGCCAAGTGAGTTGGTGGCTAAGAGAAAAAGTACTACCATTGTTGGAAAGGATGGCCAAAGATGTAGTATTCCCAAAAGAGAGCCAGATCTTAGTAAGCATCAAAAGATGGAAGGAGTAAGAAAAGAAAAACTTTAGAATGAAAGGAAGTCTGTTCATTATTGTGCAGGTATTCCAGAGTGTACAGAGGAAGGGCCAGGTAGATCTGGAGTAGGACATGTGAGGGGATAGTGTTAGAGGAGATGAGATTAAAGGAATGGACAAAAGGGAAACAGTTGACTTTATGCTTCTGTAGCCCAGGGTTCAGAATCTCTGGAACAGGGAGAATATGAGGGCACAGAAGCACATTAATTATCAAGGAGTGAGTCTAGGCATTATATTGTAAGTTGGAGAGAGATCCACTGAGAGAGGTGGGTGGTTAAACTGTTTAAGACTCTTTTTTGAGGGCCAATTTTATGTCAGGTGGTGATGTAACATTCTGGGAAGTCCAGGAGATCTGTTTTACTGTGGGAAGGAGGCAAACATATAGCCTGGGGAAGTCTGGTCAAGAGGCAGAAGTGGCAGTGGGAGATTAGTCTGATTAGGGGATGTCTTTGGAATGTTAGAGAAAGCTCTAGAAGCCATCCTAGAGATGGATGGCTAGGATCCTGAGCTGACATAGATTACTGGAAAGGTCTTGGAATGGGAGTTGATTGTGTTTTCAGAAATATATGTTCCCATTTGGGAACTTGTTGAGAGGGTAGTACTGGCTCTAATTGGTCCATTCATGAACTAATTTCCCCCTCAGAACATAAAGTTTCTTGTATCTATTTTGTGAGACATTCATTACAGCTCCCTTCCCTCCCAACTGAAAAGGTCAGCAAAACATGGGATCTCAGCTTTGTTCGCCTTAGAAGTGGGTATGAGGTTACTGAGTCAATCTATGCTTTCCTACTTCATTCCCCTTTTGACTATTTATGAAGCAACCTGGGGTTAAGGCTCAGTCTGCATTAGTGATATGGAAAAGGGTGGGATGACTGTAGAACAGAAATTCAGATATGGAAGAAATTTCAGAGGTCAATCTCATCTAACAAGTCATAAGAATAACTCATGTGTGTATTGTGCTTTACGGATTACAAAGAGCTTTCCTTACAACAACTCTGTGAGGGAGGGAGGGAGTTCCAGTATTACCCATGGAATGGGATAGAAAGAATACTGGATTTGAAGCCAAAATCGAAGTTCTTCTACCAACTACTTATGTGACTTTGCTAAATCACTTAATCTCTCTAGGCTTCAGTTTCCTTAATTGTAAAAGAGAAAGGCTGAACTAGAAGAGCTCTAGTATCCCTTATAGTTCAAAATTTTATAGAGGAGGAAATAGGCTCTTTTTTATTTTTTCCCTTTTTTTAATTAAAGGTTTTTAAATTTACAAAACATATGCATAGGTAATTTTTCAATTTTGACACTTGCAAAACTTTGTGTTCCAAAATTTCCCTTCCTTTTCTCTACCTCCTCCCCTAGATGGAAGGTAATCCAATACATGTTAAATATGTTAAAATATATGTTAAATCTAATATACGTGTACATATTTATATAGTTCTCATGCTGCACAAGAGAAATAGGATCAAGAAGGGAAGAAACTGAGAAAGAACACAAAATGCAAGCAAACAAAAACCGCAAGCGTGAAAATGCTATGTTGTGGTCCACACTCAATTCCCAGTCCTCCCTCTGGTGTAGATGACTCTCTTTCTCATAAGATTATTGGAACTGATCTGAATTATCTCATTATTGGAAAGACCCACGTCCATCAGAACTGATCATCTTATAATCTTATTGGTGCCGTGTACAATGTTCTCCTAGTTCTGCTCATTTCACATAGCATCAATTCATGTAAGTCTCTCCAGGCCTCTCTAAAGTCATCCTGCTGATCGTTTCTTATAGAACAATAATATCCCATAACATTAATATACCACAACTTATTCAGCCATTCTTCAGTTGATGGGCATCCACTCAGTTTCCAGTTTCTTGCCACTGCAAAAAGGGCTGAATAGGCTCTTTTGTATCTAAGAAACTTCCCTAAGATGAAAAGCTGAAGTTGTATCTGATGTAGTATTTGAAGTCCTATGCTCTCTCCAGTATGCCATGATTATCTAGACAGGATGTTCTTCTGTAAAATTTGCCCTCCCTTCAAATGGCCATCCATCCTCTATTCAAAGACCTTCATTTAGGGGGAACTTACTACTATGTGAGACTGCCATTCTGCTTGTGTGTAGCTCTCATTGTAAACTTTCTCTTCCAACTTCCCTCACACCTACTTCTTTCTTAGCAGTGCATCCTCAGACTGGGCAGGGATAAAGAGGGAGATACTCTTGCCTTCCAGATCATTTTAATAAGATGACTGATCAAATAGCCATAGCCTTCCTCCCTCCCTCCCTCCTACCTTCTCTTCTTGTTCTCTCACTTCCTCTCTCTCTCCTTTCCTTCCTCCTTCCTCTCTCCTTTCCTCCCTCCCTTCCTCTCTTTTCCTCCCTCCCTTCCTCTTTTCCTTCCTTCCTTCCTTCCTTCCTTCCTTCCTTCCTTCCTTCCTTCCTTCCTTCCTTCCTTTCCTCCTTCCTTCCTTTATCTCTGTATGCCCAGCACCTAGGACAAAGTGTGGTTCTTGGTAAGAATAGGGTTCAGCACTGGAGCTGAGATTTTCCGGTATAGGGAACTCCATGGTGAGGAAACTCTACTAGTTTTCAACTGCTTTTACACTTCTAGTCTTGGAGAATTGCCTGGAGAATTGAGAGTTAAATGATCTGAGGTCAAACCAACCCAGTCAGGACATGTCAGAGGTATCTTAGCATAGTGAGTCCAAGAGCTGGCCTCAGCCAGGAAGGCTGGTTTCAAGTGCTACTTCTGGCACTTAGTAAGCCACACTCATCGAGTTTGAACTGTCTTTATCTCCACAGTTTCCAGAATGGAACCTTTAGGCTCTTGCAGAGCAGAAGGCAGCAGGGCTGGAGTTCTCCTTAGCTTCCCAGAGGGAAGAAGGGAGGCCAAGGATCACTCAGTGATCTTCAGGAGGATCTTGCCTTTCCAGGCTTCTGTCTTAGCACATTCATGTAAGCTTGATTTCTCTCCCTTTAGAAAACCTGTTTGGGTGGGTGTGATGCATTCTCTGAGTGACCCCTTAGATTCTGTTAACTGTCTGTCTGGGTATCATATTCTCCTAGTGGGATAGTAAGTTCTATGGCTAAATGTAAGCAGAAAGAAATCAGACTTGTCCTAAAAAATCTGACTGTAGGCAAGAATTTGAGGAGCTGATTTTTTCAGAGTGAGTCAGAGATTCCTTGGGACAACTTTGAGTATGGATATGTGGATAGAGGACTGGAGTCAGAAGATGCTAAATGAATAGGAAAAACCCTGCTTATCTATCTATCTATCCATCTGTCTACCTATCTTTCTGTTTGTCTCTCATGTGTGTATGAGAGAGAGAGACAGAGACTGAGAGACACAGAGAAAGAGAGAGATAGACAGAGAAAGAGAGAGACAGTCAGAGAGAAACAGAGACAGAGACTGATACAGAGAAAGAGAGAGAGAGACAGAGACAGACAGAGACACAGAGAGAGACAGAGAAAGAGAGACAGACAGAGAGATAGAAAGAGACAGACAAAGAGAGGCAGAGATAGAAAGAGACAGAGACAGAGAAAGAGAGAGAGACAAAGAGAGAGACAGAGACAGAGAGAAAGAGAGAGACAGAAAAAGAGAAAGACAGACAGAGACAGAGAGAGACAGAGGCAGAGAGATAGAGACAGAGAAAGAGAGAGACAAAGAGAGACAGAGAAAGAAAGAGACAGAGAGAGAGAGAGAGAGAGAGAGAGAGAGAGAGAGAGAGAGAGAGAGAAAGAGAAACACCAAGCAAATATGCATTCAATGAAGACAGTTGAATTGAGGAACCAAAATAACTGCAATAAAAAATAATTAAGGGCTTTAATTACAAAACTAGAATTATATAGAATTCATAAAACCAGTGCACTAATAGAGCTGGATTAAAGCCTTTCCCCATCACTGTGACCTTGGACAGGCCATGGTCTCTTTCCTGGCCTTAGTTTCTCCCTATGCAACATGAAGATTCTGGGTTAGGCGCTGAGGACTGGGGGTTATATATGTGCACAGCTGGCACATCTCCTAGAATCTTGGAACTAGGAGGGACTTTGAAGGACATCAAGTCCAACCCACAGCTGTTTAAAAACTCCATCTTACCTGACAAGTGACAGGTCCTCTAGTCTGGGCTGAAGACTCCAGAGAGGCAGCCTGTTCTGCTTCTAGCTGACCACACCTTTTGGGAGTTTTTTTTTTTTAACATGAAGCCTCTTAAACCCCTCTATAATTTCCAATTTTCAGCCCTTCATCCCCATTGCTCCTAAATTCTCTCCTCCAAGGCCAAGGAGCATGGTCTAATACTTTTTCCAGGTGACAGCCTTTTAAATACTCAATGGCAGCCACCACATTCCCATGAATCTTCTCTTCTCCAGAGTAAATATCATCAATTCCTTCATTCCATTATTGAATGGCTTGTCACTCTCATTTGGGAGCCCTCCAGTTTAACAATGTCTTTCCTGAAACACAGTAATCAGAACTGAATATGTTTTTTCCCTTTTCTCCCCTTAGAGATGGATAAGAGATAAAGGAGAAATATAGCAGCTGGGACTAAACCTTACATATTTGAGTTGGGATGTGACCTAGGGAAGAGCCCAAGTAGTCCAGGGCTGAGGGGTGGAGAGAAAGGAATGTGGGAGGTGGTGCATATTCCCTGGCTTTTGTTTGGAGAGGCAAGGGTCTGCTACTTCAAAAGCAGTGTTTGTTTTTGACAAGTCCAGGGATGTTTGAAAGCAGTTCTGGAACAGATAGTGAGAGGAATGAGGATAGAGGTGGCCTACATCATCTGCTTTCTTCCAGGGTTGGCTGTCTACTTCTCCTTTATTTGGGGGGAAAAATGAGAGTATTGATCAGAGCTGCTAAACGTTCACAGGAAAACGCTGGGGAATCGATGAGGTAGCAGCAAGCACAGTCTGAGATAATACTATCTCATCAAACAGACTAGGAAGAGGCAGACTTTCAGGGACTGTCAGATGGAGGTTGGCTAACCAACAGCTAGCTCCCATATGAGAGCACCCATCCCTGCCTGCCTTTTCCTTCCCTTCCCTCTTCCACTTTTCTTCATCTTCTTTCTCCGACTCCTCAACTGGAATGGCGGTTCTAATTTATGCTTAAGGATTTGCCTTTTTGGACACACTTTCTCCAGGTTAATCTATCCAAAATACTCTATAATGATTAGGGATTGATCAGTCCCTTGGATTTTCCCAACTCTTCCTTAACCTAAAAATTTTACAACCATTTAATTAAACAAACATTTATTAAACATCAACTTAATAAAGTCACAGAGACAGGGACTGTACTAGATACTAAATATACAAATACGAAAGGGAATTGGTTCCTGCCCTCAAGGAGATTTCATTTTATTGGATAGAAACAAAATATGTACATGGATTAAGTTTAGTACAAGTAAACCAGAGTAAAGAGAAGGCCCTCACAACCAAGGAGGTTGGGGTGTGAAGGCTTTCTGTAAGAGGTGGCCCTTGATTTGAGCCTTAAAGAGAGAAAAGAATTCTGAGAAGCAAAGATGGGGAAGGAAGATATTCCGAATGTGTCAAGTGGCTCCTGTGAATGGCAGGCAGATGGATGATCAAGTTTGGGAAACAGTAATCCAGTGACATCTCTTGAGTTTTCCCAGATATTAATGCTATGTAGCCACAGTGAAATTGCAAAGCAAGCCGTATCGAGTGCTGAGTACTACAGAAAACAACTAGGCCTAATTTCATTCAAAACCTATGAAGCACCTACTCTGTGCAAGGTCATGTGACCTTGCACCTGCCTGCTTCCCACGAGGAAGTGGGATCAAAGTGATGCTGGGGAAAGAGCACCAGTTTTTCTAGCCACTTCTACATCATGTTTCACTTTCTATCCAGCCATCCACCAGGACATCAGTGCTTAACTAGCCTGGGCATTTGCTCCGTCACTGTGTACACCTCCACTGAAAAACACAGAAAGACAGATAAGAGAGAAAAAGACAAAGAGATACAGAGACAGACAGAGATAGAGGGGAGAGACATTCAGACACACACAGAGAGACAAAGAGAGACAGAAACACAGACAGAGATACGGAGAGAACAGAGAGACAGAGAGAGAGAGACAGAGAGAGAGAAAGACAGAGAAAAGATATAGACAAAGCTAGAGACAGAAAGACTTCAGGACAAATTTATCGAAGGAGGCTCTTAGGAGGAGGACCTTAAACTGGATTTCAAATAACGGGAAGAATTTAGGAAAAGAAGAGCCAAAGTAGGCAGAAGCCCGGTACCTGAGGGGGCGGTTCGGTAGGCGGAGGCTTGCCTGGAAGTCTTGAAAGACTACTGCAAACTTACACCAAGCTGCTCCCCGCCCCGCCCCCTTCCAGTCAGCCGCTCTCTTGTTTTTTAAAAGTTAAAGTTTAGTTGACTATCATCCATTACAGCAATTAGTACATTACGTCTAATTATGCAATTAGTGTAAAAACGTGCATTCACAGAATTAGAATGGAGGAAATTACCGCAGTAAAGCCCGTGTCATAAAAATGCTTAATCTCTTTTTTAAAAACACAAACCCTCGGGAAACAATAGGGCGGGTTGGGGAGCGCCCAGCCGCCCACCCGCTGCGTCCCGGAGGCTGCCTGCCTCCCCAGCCTCCCCAGTACCGAGAGCGCAGCGCTCTCCAAGGTGCTGCCATCGCTACCCTGGCTTTGGAGCCTGCCTCTGTCCCGGTTGCCCCAAGCAAATCTCAATCAGCTCCACTAATTCCCAGGCGGGCTTGTCTGCCTTTCTTCAAAATAGATGTGAATTTTCAAGCTGACTTTAAAACAATGGAAGCCCTGCACCTTACATTCATTTTGTCCCCGGCCTGGGCTGGAGCCAAAACTTTAACAAGTGCGGCTGAGGGAAGGAGTGCAAGAGATTTGTTTTGTTCGGCTGGGGGGTGGGGGGGTGGGGGAGACAGGAGGAGAAACATAGGATTGGGGTGGGGATGAGGGAGTCAGAGAGGCAGATTTTGGTTGTCTGGAAAGTCTGCATCAATAAGACGGTCTCAACATACAAAGAACAATTTTGTTAGGTAGTGAGTTCCCCATAAATGGAGGTCTTCAAGGCTGGCCAACTACATATTGGGAATAATTTGCCAAGGATTCCAACTCAAGTACCAGAGAGACTAGATGATCTCTGAGGCTCCTTCTAAAATTCTGAGATTAGAACAACTGAGTTAGCTCTATGAGTGAAGGAGTCTGGCAAGGGCTGCTGTTAAAGCTGGTAGAAGGAGATGAAGAGAGGAAAAGAGTTAGTGTCCCATGATTTAGCCTAGTACAACTGGAGTTCCAAAACTAACAAATCTGATCCCAGGATGAGGGGTCAAGGTGGCACTGGCTTTTTGCTTTCCCATTTGAAGTCATCTGTGTTTGCAAGAGGGATGCAGGCTGGGAATGACTCCTGTCCTTTCTTGCACAAGCAATGTTGCTGACTGAGCATCCAAGGACTGCCACCAGGTCCTGGATGACCACAGGTACCACCAGCAAGCTCTTGGACTGAATTTTTCCAACTAGTAAAATTGTCAGGCTACATTTCCCGACCCTTCTCTCCTCCTTTCTTACACATACTTTTCACTCCAGCCTGGCAAATGGCATCACTTCCCACAGGATATGCCAATCTCTTTTCCATCATTGCCTGTTGACTCAAACCTTTCTCTACTGCTGTCTCATTCTCTTGTCCAGATCCTATGTGTGGATCATGGCATCTGAAGGAGTTGCAGGGCAGCCTTTGCTGACACAGGTGTTGTGGACTGGGAATGAGATAAATTGGAGGCAGAGGGAAGAGGAGAGAGATCAGACAACTCAACTGCCTCTTAGTCAGAGAGATCAGAGAACAGCAACAGCCTCTCAATCTCCTTATATCATCCTCTCACACGAGAAGATCCATTCTGCAGGTCAGGGTTGGATTTCCAGCAGCCACTATCAGGTAATTCCTGTGTATTCCAGCACCTCCCAGTAGCACAACACCTATGCATCCCTCAAGGCCTAGTTTAAGCAATATTTTCCTTATAGTTGGGAAAATCAGATCCACATTTTATATTCCAAGACTTCCTAAATCATGTTTCATTCAAGTAGAAGTCTAATGAACAGATTTCAGTGCTAGCAATATTTTCTTTTAAAATAGTACATGTGAAGTCACATGCATGTAGTTATTATGTGGTATATTTGAGGGGATATGAAAATTGTCTTTAATTTTTTCAATTTGGGTCCCAATTTTCCCTGGTTTCCATCCAGACCAGAAAATTTCATAACTCCAGGTTCTCCAGCCCAGAATTTATTCATTGTGTCAAAATGTTAATTTTCCAAATTGGTCTGGAAAATGCTTATCTAGCATTCCATCATAGATTATTAAATATTGTCTTGCACTCTGATGATTTTACATGTAAGACTTGTCTCCTCAATTAGACAAAACTCTTCTTCATATATGCCCCAGAATTGCTAGGACAGCAGTGAGCTCACAGTATTGAGTTAAACTTGGAAAAATATCAGAAAAACATAGGGAAAACAAGAAAACATATGAGAAATAGATTGAGTAGGATTTGAGACAGTATGTGATTGCAGGAAAGATGCTTAATGTTGCTATTATTCAGTTTCCTCATTTGTAAAAGGAGGAAGCTCTATTAAATAATTTCTAATGGTTCTTTCTAGCTGTATAAGTCTCTAGTCCTAGCTTCAGCTTTTGTTCATTCATTTCTTTAACTATATGTAAAGGGCTGAAACTCTTGAGTCAATGCACTGAAGTCGGTTTGAGCACTTAAGGCTAATTATCAATTGGATAATACTCTATAAACATATGCTTGGAAAATGGCCCTTCCCACTATCCTGGGCTGGCTCAATAATTGGTGTATACAGAGAAGTGTAGGAGGGATTAGGCGGTGGAGTAAGACTAGCCAGGGTCACTTCTGGGCCGGAGACAAAGAAGGAAGGTCTCGAAGATTCTGATTCCATCCAATTCAATCTCTAAACCTCTAAAGACCAAGAATAAAGGCTAAGGACTTTTGCTTATCCTGACTCCGGCTGATTCTAAGGTATCCAAGGTGCTAACGCGGTCATCCCAACTATGTTCAAGGCAGTGTGTAGTAGTGGATAGAGTGTTGGATTTAAGAATTAGAAAGACCAGTCTTTTGCCACTTATTAACAGAGAATATGTCCATGGATGAGCTGTTTAATTTTTCAAGCTTCTGGCAAATCTTGAAGACTATAGGCTGATCAGGTGGAGGAAATTCCCATATCCATGAAATCCTCTATTTTTGATATGATAAGACATGTGCAAGGGCGAGTGCTAGGTGCTAGGGACATAAATACCCTTAAATGACACAGTCTCTATCCTTATGAACCTTCCATTCTTCTAAGAAGCGAGGAGGCAGATAGTAAGGTAGTTGTTGTCCTTTGTTCTTGAAGACTACCAAAATAACATCACTATGCTAGAGTCAACTTACAGGGTGTCCTACTTGGCTGATCTGAGCATTAAAAGCTCAGAATACTCTACCACAGGTGGGGCACCTGGGAAGATTGGGGATGGATTCTCTAAATTTGCACATTTCACATTTCTTTTAAGCTACTTCATTTCTGTTTTGCTCATAGAACACAGCACCTTTTTTGATGAAGATACACCATGCTGGGTGGTCTTTTGCCAGCATCTTCCATGTCATGAAATCAATTACAGTGTCCTTCAGAGAGACCTTGAAAATGGCCTTGTTGGGCAGCTAAATGACATAATGGATATGTCCTGAAGTCAGGAGGAACCTAGTTCAAATCCAGCCTCAGATAACTTAATACTTTCTAGCTGTGTGACCCTAGGCAAGTCATTCAACACCAATTGCCTCAGCAAAAAACAATGTCCTTGTATTCTTTCTTCTGACCTCTACACTTTTGTTTTGTGTGAGTTCTCCATAAAACAGTCTCTCTGTACTCCATAAAATAGACTATAAAAGACTATTTTACAGAGGCAGATAAGAAACATGTACACAGAGGAATATAAAGTAGGGTGTGACAGGGCAAAGGAGACATAGAAAAATCTGGGAAAGTAAGAGATACTTTGTGCAAGAATTGGGGGAAGGTTTCATTGAGAGAAATACATCTGAACTAGATCTTGAAGTTAGATAAGAATTCTGAAAGACCCAGGTAAGGAAAGAGTGCATTCTAGTGAAGAGTGTTAGTTTTTGCTGATGCCCAGAAGTAGGGAATGATATGTGACATTTGGGGTACAGATGGAGCCAAGGGTAGAGGAGCAGCTTAAAATAAGGCTGAAAAGATTTAACTAAAGCCAGATAGTGAAAGTCCTTAAATACCAGATTGAGGAACTCCTAGTTATCTTGATAGCAATGGGAAGTCACTGAAAGATTTTGAGCAGGTTGGATGACATGGTCAGATCTATGCCTCAGGAGAATGATCTACTAAGATGTGCAAAGTACTGGGAAGAAAACACTCACATAATGTTGGGGCATACCACCAAAAAAAGAATGTAATATGCTACATATTGGAAATTCAGATATGGGTATAGATTTAGCTCATAAGGCATCACTAGTGACTTTGGAGGGAGCAATTTCAGTAAAACTGTAGAATCAGAAACAAGATGACAGGGTATTGAGAAGGGAAAGGCAAGAAAGGAAGCCAAGACAAGGAGCTCAGACAACTTTGTTTAAAGATTTGGCTCTGAAAGGGGAAAAAGG
Organism: Antechinus flavipes; assembly: GCF_016432865.1. Lineage (NCBI taxonomy): Eukaryota > Metazoa > Chordata > Mammalia > Dasyuromorphia > Dasyuridae > Antechinus > Antechinus flavipes. The sequence continues at coordinate 83,061,266 of NC_067398.1, read as the reverse complement.
AGTTATAGGATGATTACATGAGGGGACAGCAGGGACAAGTAAAGGCTTTATCTTTTTTCTTTCTTTTTAAAGGATGAGAGAAATTAGGGCATGTTTGTAGGCAGCAGGGAAGGACCCAGTAGATAAGTGATTTAAGACTGAAAAAGAAGGAATAAAATAGGGGGCAGACTCCCAGAGGAGATGAAAGGGTACGTGATCAAGGGCCAAAGTAGAAGGGTTGGCCTGGACAAGAAGAGTTATCTATTACTCAGAGACAGAAGCAAAGGCTGAGAGAATGTGGGGATGATGGAGAGGTGTGGAATAGAGCAGAAGAAGGAGCTTAAGGAGAATTTTCCCCCAATAAATTGGGAGAGAGGTCTTTTGCTTGAAGAGATGAGCCCTGGTGATTTGGAAAACTTTAGATGAGAAGAGCAACTCTGGATAATTCTTCTATAATCTTTCAATCTGTCTTGAAAAGTCTTTCTGCCTCTGTAAAATGAGGCAACTGGACTAGACCAACATTTTTCAACTTGAACTCTTATTTCAAAGCCAGTAAGCAGCAAAAAAAACTTTGCCATTGGCTCCTTTTCCTCCATGAGGTTTTCCCTATGAAATGGGAGCTGAGGAGTTCCAAGGGAATGGAGTAATGGGTGTGTGTATGGGGGAGGTGTTGTTAAAACCTATAATCTCAAGAAACAGTAACAAATATGCAGATAGACAACAAGAAAAGAGAGGAGTCAGTAGTAAAAGCAAGGAAAAAAGTCTGAAATTTCTATACACAATTGCCCAAAGTTTAGGCCACAAGGAAGAAAAACCATAGTTCCTAATGAAATGAGGCAAAATTGTCCTAAAAGGTATCCCTGAGACTTAGTCAGATGCTACCTAGACTGGAATAGATATAGATTTTTAAAAGAACTATGATGCATAAAAGGGGGAGTAGGGTATCATAATGTATTAAAGTATGCTCTTAGGAGGGAAACCTGAAGAATATTTCAGTGAAGATTCAAAGGGAGAATGAAACAGAAAAGATTTGGGAGAATATTATAGATTGCACGGACTAAAAGAGGAAATTGCTGAATTTATGAAGCAGCACAAACTTGGCATGGTGGTATGCTTTAGGGCAGGGAAAAATGACCATTTTCTTTTAGATTTCTCTGATGAAGGAGAACAAATCTAGTTGTAATTTGACAGTCAGTCAGTCAGTCAATAAACATTTGTTTATCATGTGCCAAATGTTAGGGATATAAGAGGCAAAGACAATGTCTGCTCTCAAGGAATTTACAATCAAATGGGGCAGACAACAAGCAAACAAATATGTACAAACAAACTATAAACAATATAAACATAAAAGTATATTTACTATAGATTACATTATAATTACATATTACAATATGTATTATATATAAATTATATGATAAAAAATATAAACCATGTAACGAGGCAATAAATGTCAGAGGGAAGACAGAATTAAGAAGGGTTGGGAAAGACTTCTTGTAGAAACTGGGATTTTACTTGGGACTTAAAAGAAGCCAGAGAAATCAGGGGGTGGAGATGAGGAGAGACACTATTCCAAGCATTGAAGGCTCAAGCTAAGAGATGGAGTATTTTGCTTATGGACAGCCAGGAAGTCAGAATCCCTGGATAGAAGACAACCTGTTGGGGAGTAAGATGCTTGGAAAGGAAGAAGCTAGGTTATAAAGGGCTTTGAATGCCAAGCAGAGGATTTTGTATGTAATCCTACAGATCCCAGATTTTAGGAAAGCAGATTTTTAATGGTTCAGAGAAAGGACAATAGGATTCCTGGACTAAAATTGTACTGAGGAAGTCAGCTGCACAGAGATGGGAAACTTTCCAAAATGAAATTCTAAAGACAGAAAGGGAAATAATCCCAGTGAGAAGGAAAAATAAGTGTTGTCAGAAGTGACTGATGTGGATGCTCAGAGTACTCCCCAACCAGCTTACATTTTAAAAAGATAAGACATAGCCTTGTAAAAATAGTGTCAGAGCACTGGAGCACAGAATGAGCTCAGGATGTCAGGAAGAGCTAAGGACGATGGAAAGGACCTTTTCTGGTGAGGCTGGGCAAGAAAGGAAGATCAAAGAAAGGATAAGACCACTTTTTAGGGTTGATGAGATGATAATAACCAACCAAAGAAAGGAGACAGAGCTGCTCACCTCTTACTTTGCTTGTTTCCTTCGCTAGGGTGAATAATCTTTGCTTTGGAAGTGACAGAAAAAAAATGACTAATGGGTAGTTGATGCTTATGATAAGTAAGAAGACAGTAAGAGGCCCTTCATTGTCCTTGATGATTGTCCAGCCAGTCAGGGATGGTATTGCAGGACTAGAGAAAGGTAAATGTGATTTTCAGTAAGGGGAAATGAAATGCAAACTACAGCCCAGTGAATTTGACTCCATTAGTGTGACAATTCTAGAACTGAAGGGGTGGTTATCATGAATTAAAGAGATGGTTAATGAGCATATAGAAGAGGAAGAACCAAAATGGCTTTACCAATAATAGATAATGGTAGAGTATGTATGTTTGCCTTTTTTGATGGGAATATTAAACTGATAGGGCAGCTGGGTGGTGCCATAGTGCACAGAGCACTGAGCCTGGAGTCAGAAATACAAATCTTTCTGATTTCAAATCTGACCTTAGACACTCACTAGCTGTGTGATCCTGAGTAAGTCACTTAATCCTATTTGTCCCAGTTTCCTCATTTGTAAAATGAGCTGAGAAGGAAATGCCAAATTTCTGTGTTTTGCCAAGAAAACCTCAAAAGAGGGCACGAAGAGTTGGGCAAGAGCGAAAAAACCCCAACACAATAATTTTTACTAGATAGATTAAGGGAGTGGAATAGGTATAGTTTACTTGATTTTGGCAAAGGATTTGCATGGAAATCTCATAAGATTATTGTGGGAAAAAACAGTGAGCTTTAGATTGGATGATAATACAATTAAATGGGAGTTATTGATAGTCAAAGCTAATTTGGTGATTTGGAGGTGTGTAGTAGAATACCCTAGAGATCTGCACTTGGCCCTGTGCTATTTAACATTTATGTCCATCACTTGGGACAATTTTAAATTGCAGGTGATCCAAAAGTGAGAGGGAAATGAACATATTGGATAATAGAAATAGGATCCCAACAGACCCTGACAGGTTGGAAAACTGAGTTAAAATGACATTTAATAGGAAACATGGCAGTAGGTGACTCTATTGACTCTATAGTCAATACTCAAATAGAATATATAAACATAAGGAAATATTGCACTGGAAGAAACAAAGGATGAAGAATTCAGAGAAACTTAGGAAGATGTATGGATTTATGTAAAGTCAGTAAGCAGAATGGGGAAGCAACATACTAAACGATTACAATATAAATGGAAATAACAAAAAAAAAAGAAGTAGAATGTTGTATAATTAGAATAATTACCCTTGGCTCTGGAAAAGAAGTCAAGAAAATGTATCTCCCCTTTCTCTTTGAAGAGACAAGGAACTATGGATGTAAAAAATAGAAGATTTTGTCACATTGTGATTGCTTCATTGGTTAGTTTTCCTGAATTTTTTTTTATCCTTTTAAATCTTTGATACAAGGGAGGACTTGCTAGGCATAAGGAGGATAGATGAAGCAAAGTGGTAGAAAAACAAAAGCAATAAAATTAAGATTACAAAAAGAAATTCAATAGAAATAAATTTCAGACCTTATACTTGGGTTCAAAAAAATCAATTTCATAAATAGAAAGTAAGGGAGACAATTGGTGAGAACAGTTTATCTGAAAAAGATTTGAAAGTTAATCTAATTCAACTGTGCGATGTAGCAATCATTTTCTTGGGTGCATTAAGAGAAATATAGTTTCCAGGAATAAGAAGGTGAGCAAACCCTGATCTCTACTCTCGCTCAGCTGCCTTTCCAGTATTGTGTTCACTTCTAGGTCCTATATTTTAGGATGGACATTGATGAAACTTCTTGTGCCTCAGTGTCCTAATTTGTAAAACAGAGTTGTTATATTTTTTAACTCAAAGCTTTGTTGCAAGGGATACCTTAAAGCACTATATAAATGACATCTATTACTATCTCTAAGATCCCTTCCAGCTCTGACATTCTACACTCTATATACTAAGGTTCCCCAAAGCTCTGCCATTCTATAATTCTATAGTTGTAAATACTACTGAGTAGTTGCAAACAACTACCAAATCTCTGCACTTCTAAAGGTCTTTGGAAATCTAAATATTTTGGGAAATGTAGTCTTGAAATCTCCGTTTCACCCAAGGAAGAAAGTAAAGGGCATTCAATATCCTTATTTCCTGTTACATTCATCCATACCCAGGGGACTCTGAAGGAGCATCCTCCTGTGATGGTGATGATATATCTAAATATATGAATGTTAAAATTTGTTATTAGAATTGCACAGTTTGAGGGGCCTAGAGGTGACTGGAGGGGGTGCAAAGCACATAACAATCTTGCCATTCTCAAAATCATGATGGGAAGAAAAAAAGCAAAATCTCTCATCTTACTCCCTTCATTGAAGAAATTGCAATGGAATGGAAGCAGACGAGCCAGCTGGAATGTGGGAGTGTGATTAAACAAACCCTCCCTCTCTCCTCCAGCCTCCCCAGCTCTGCCTGCTTTTGTTTTCTCTTCCTTCTGAGAAACATATTGTTTGTTGCTGCCTTCCCTTCTCCCTCTCACTCCCCTCCCAAATCCCAGCAATATCTCCATCTTTGTGTCTTAGCCACTCAGTCTATTGTCCCCCTTTTGGTCTCTGTATCACTGCTCCTTCCCAGCTCTCCTGCTTTCCCTCTCACTCTCCTGGGGACCAATACAAACCAACAGGCATTTATTAAGCAGGTATAAGACATGGTGTTAGACACACAGGCCTCCTGGGAATTGTGTTTCCTTCCATCTTCCCATTCTCCTCCATCTTATTTGCTCTATGCTCTAATACCTGACCTGTCTCTACCACTGCTCCCACCAGAGGTAAACTGCTTTTACCTGTAAACCTCGCTGTGCTTGGAACCATTCCACCTTCTCCCGTTTTAGTCTCTACTGGTTATAAAGTACAATAGTCTTGTGTAAAGTAGGCCCAGCTAAACTGAATAATGTAGGTATTATCAAAATCATTTGATGATCAAAAATAATTTTCTTGCTAATTCAAAATTAGAATCATCTTCTAATTAGAAAATGGAGTTGATTAAAAATGTAAAAATGAATTCCTCAGTATATGCACAATGAGGAAAAATTAAAGCTGGTCTCTCAACAGTTCTCAAACTTTTTTAGTCTTTGAGTCCTGTAACACTCTTGAAATTCTTAAGGAGTCCTTCAAAGAACTTTTGTTTATGTAGGTAAAATTGATACTTAGCATATTAAAAATGAAAATAATTTAATATTGTTATGAAAATAATTTTGACCTTGTGGATACCCTGATCTTGGGGACCTCTAGGATCACACTGAGATCTGCTGCTCTAAATCAAGTTTCTCCTGACTCCAGGATTAGACCTTGTTATACTATACCATGATTTATGCAAGGACTCCCCTTTTCTTCTATAGAAACATTTCCTTGCCACCCTTTCCATCTTTAATCCCAGCTGAAATTTTCCACAGTACCTCACAAAGCTTCTAACTCTCTCATCACCATTTTACATGCAAATCATTTTGAATCTGTTTCCACAATTGTAAAATGAGAAGTTGCAGTAGATGCACTGTAGGGGGTCCTACCAAACTTTAAGCCATTGTTCCTATGTACTTAAAATATAATATTGTTTATTAAACATGTCTGTATATGTGCTTTATGTCTTTCTTAGACTGTAAACTTGTGGAAAATAAGGACCTAGTTTTAGCTAAGATTTGTATCTTTTTCAGCCCTTAGCATGGAGTTCTGGATCTGGATAGGTGTTTCATCAACATTGACTAGACTTGAATGGAATTGAATGCTCAGTGATCCAAAGTGTTGGATGATGATAGATGTGCAAAAATATTAGGCTTTCCTACAACAGCATCATAAAATTTTTATTCCTGGAAGTGACCTTAAGAGATAATATAGCTCAATTCTTTGATTTTATAAGGTGGGAAAATTGAGGTCCAGAGAGTTGGTGTCTTGCTCAAATTCACTTAACAAGTTAATATCAAAGTGGGGATTGATAGTCAAGATTTTCCATTTCCAAATCCAGTTCCCTCTGTGATGTGATATTTCCTAAATTAATTCCAACCTTCTCAACCTCCACCATTACTCTTTGGTTCATATTATGATCAACTTACCGCAATAGGACCAGAGTTCACTGTTTTTCTTAGGGAGGACATGGAAAGAGGTGGAAGAGGGGGAGGAAATGTTAAAAGGGAAAAAGGAAGAAAGATACAAGAGGATGGAGGAGGGAGAAAGGGGAGGAAGAAGAGAAGGGGCCAGGAAGGGATGGGAAGAATTGAAGAAGAAAGATATCAAGGAAAGGAAGGGAAGAAGAATGGTGAAAAGGGAAGTGAATGAAGAAATTGGGAAGGGAGTAAAATGCAAAGAGTGCATATACTTTTCATGAGGTGTTAGTAGAGTGATATTTTTAATCATTTAATAATCCCCATGAAGATTTTCTACAAAAAGATTTTACAGAATATATATAATCTGGTTTAAATCAACCAGTCAAAAATGCATTGATGTGGTCTAGTCCCCAAAGAACGTGTCATTAGTCCTCAACCAAGTGCAGACTTATTATGTGCCTCCAGGAAAGTCTTCTCCCCTCTTTGCACATAGTAGGACCCAATGATCCAGTTAGGGCCTCGTTTTCCCCATCCGTATAATGAAGGGAATAAGACAAAATGATAGTCACAATCACGGCTCACATTTTTGTATCAATTTAAGGTTTATAAAGTGCTCTCATTAACAGTATTATTACAATGAAGATAATCACCAAAGTTCTCTCCAGCTTTGACATTCTATGAGCCTTAAATTCTATCTCTCTCCTTTCACTCCCCATCCCAGGAGTGAGAGACCAAGTCTAAGCCCCTTCTCCCTATCTCAGCTCCAGAAACAGATGCCAACTGGTGCCCTGAGGACTTGCTAGGGATGGGCTGGGCAGAGAGCTGGCATATGCTGGTCAAGCTACCCAATTTAGCCTCAGTCGGCAAATATTTCCTGGAAACCTGAAGGAGCCAAGAAAGCAGCTTCTTGTCCCCAGAGTCCTATGAATAATAACTGATACAGCACTTTAAGCCTGTGAAAGTCTTTATGTACATTATCTCATTTTAGTTTTTACAATAATCCTCACACTTTGAGTGCCTTTATCTCCATTTTACAGAAGCTTAGAGTAGTTGGAGAATCCTAAGTTGGCACACAGTAGGCACTTAATAAATGCTTATTGACCAACTGGAGTTGGAAAGAAACTTATAGTTCATTAAGTCTAACCCTCTCCTTTTATAGAGGAAGAAACTGAGGTCCAGGGAGAGGTCCTGGCTTACCCAAGGTCCCACAGGTGAGTAAGTAGCAGAGTCAGGATATGTGCCAAGATTTACTGGCAACACACCCTGTGCTGGTTTCCTTACCCCACAAAGAAATCTGTGGTAACACTAGGAAATCGTCCTGACTCCAATTCTAGCACTTGATCAGGATGCCACGTTGCCTCAGTTCGGAAAGGGACACACTGGCAAATACATTTAATCTTGGTCCCCAGATCCCTCTATACCTGGCTCTGATGGGTACCTGAGTGGTAGTTTAAGACAAGTCAAAGCCCCTCTCCCTGCTGTTGTGTTAATAGCTTAAGAATGCTCCTAGTAATAGTAATGATGATCACTTATATTTGTATAAAGTACAGACTCTGGAGGCAGCCTTCAACTATAAAGTCAGGACTATAAACACTCTGAAATCTCTTCCAATGCTAGTTCTAAGAGATTTTCTATCTCTTTTGTATTTACTCTTTATGTTCAGATTTATGTATTTTGTCGCTTTCCTTATCCTATTCAGTGCATATTGATTATTTGATCTTCTGGTTTTATTCCTCAAAATTTCCACATGAGAAAGATAGCCAAGCATCCAAGTCCCATTTTAAAGATGATGAAGCTGAGGTACAGAGCAATTAAATAACCTGCCTAATTTACTTGGCTGGTAAATAGCTAAGACATTCACAGCCAGTTCTTATAAGTTTGTTATTGAAACGATATTGTATGAGGATGTATTCTGAAGGAAGTGGATTTCTTTGACAAAGAGAAGATCTAACTCAGTTTCAACTGATGAGTGATGGACAGAAGCAGCTACACCCAAAGAAAGAACACTGGAAAATGAATATAAACTGCTTGCATTTTTGTTTTTCTTCCCAGATTATTTATACCTTCTGAATCCAATTCTCCCTGTGCAACAAGAGAACTGTTCGGTTCTGCACACATATATTGTATCTGGGATATACTGTGACATAGTTAACATGTAAAGGACTGCTTGCCATCTGGGGGGGGAGGGATAGAGGGAGGGAGGGGAAAAGTCGGAACAGAAGTGAGTGTAAGGGATAATGTAAAAATTACCCTGGCATGGGTTCTGTCAATAAAAAGTTATAATTATTAAAAAAAATAAATTTGTTGTTGAGTTGTTATTCAGTAGTGCCTGACTTTGAGACCCCATTCTGGGGTTTTCTTGGCAAAGATACTGCCATTTCCTTCTCCAGTTCATTTTACAGATGAGGGAACTGAGGTAAACTAAACAAACTTGGCTGGAGTCACTTAGCTAATAAGTATCTGGAGGCCACATTTGAACTCAAGTTCTCCTGACTCCAGGCCCAACACTCTAGACACTGTGCCACCTAATTGCTTTTTTTAAAAGTTAGAACTTGGAAAAACCTGTTTGGGAAGTGATCAATGAACTTGTGGGAACTGATGAGATCAGCAGGTCACCTTTTGCAAACCTATCTACTCAATGTACTATCTAGCCCATTTTATGCCATCTTTCCCATAGGAAAAAAATAGTAGAGACTTTGAAATGCTTTGTGAAAGTCTACAACCAGCTATCGATAAGGGTAAGCATTTCCTGGATCTACCAAGTATCTAGTAACCCTTTAAAAACCAGGAGATAAGGTTCGTCTAGCATGACCTGTTTTTGATAAGGTCCCTGTGATTCTCTGTAAGCACAACTTCCTTTCCTAGATGTCTGTGAACACCCTCTTTATTTTAAAGGTAAATATTATATATCTGAGGCATCTCTGCTACAAGCATTGTGATAGACCAGTATATTTTTCACCATTTGATACAAACAAAAGATTGCAATTTTCCATTCTTCATCCATACAGAGGGATGGTTAAAGTTGCTTCTATGGTCCCCACTGATTGAGTCGTGAGCCAATTTTTCTTTGGTTATCATCCTAACCAGCCGGAGATTAACAACATAGCTGTGGAATAGTGTAGTTACCATCTCTGCGTAGGTCAAATGGTCCAGATGCAGAGATTGGATAAGGGACAAAGCTGGGTCTTTCATGAAGCTATTTTGATTTCAGGTAGGCATTTGGCATATAGACTGCCAATCTGGGGAGAGTAGCGAGGGAGGTGAGAATCATCCATATGGAAGGGGAGCCCTCATTGACACGGGTGCATCTGGGGAAGGACTGAACAGATGAAACATGAACTCACTCTAGCAACTATTTTTCTACTGCTCACCGCCAGCTTTGAACCACTAGCTATCTTTTTAACCATTTCTTCCAGCATTTGGGAATCAAAATCAAGCTCTCTGAGCTATAGTTTGGATACTTCATCATCTTCCCTTTTTGAAAGTCAAGATACTGGCTTTTCTCCAACATATTCTTGGAGGTTTTGTGTTTCCTATAATCTTTCAAAGATTACCAATTCCTTTGATAACATAAGCTGTATTTTGTCTGGGTCATAGAATCTAGCATTAGCTTAAAATTCCACCCTTAGATGCTTACTAGATGTGTCATCCTAAGCAAGTCATCTGACTTCTCTGTGCCTCGGTTTCTATATTTGTGAAATGAAGAAGATCAAACTTGGTTGGTAGTATGCTTGATCAGTGGATGCTTAACAACTGCTTCTCTAGGGGAAAATGTGCATCGCACTTAATTATGTTTAATCCGCAATATTAACACTTTATCCATCTTGTTCTTAAGTCTAGAGTCCCATTCAACAAGACAAGAAATCAAGCACTTGTAGATTTCTGGAGATATAAATATTCACACTGAAAATTTAACAACCGGCTCTCATGAGTCAATATGACTTCAGCACATTTCTGCATTTGATGGATTTACAATCATTTCCAGCTCCAAATCCATGATTCTGTGCTATTCCTGACCTGAAGTATATATCTCTTATCTCAACTTTCAAATAAGATTAAATACTTCAGCATGTGCCTCAGTTGATTAATGAAATCCTCCTCTACTCTTAGGGCTCCATGTATCCCTAAGGTACATCCAACAATAGCATTAGTGTGCAAGCATGTGTAGGAGAAACACCTGCCAAGCACCTGTGGGACCAGCACTGCTCTGAATATCCAGCCAACACTTCATCAACCAGCATTTTTTAGTGCCTGCTGTGAGGCAGATTTCACTAATGCTAGGGCTACACTAGCCGTGCGGTATAGCCAGAGCATGTTGTATTACGCTGTGGTCACAGGGCTGTACATGTTGGGATCTCTGGGAGGAAACTTCAGAAGCCACACAATGAGGGGCTTCTAGCATTTGTTAAACATTGCTTATAATTGTATAGCCACATGAACTTGCATCAGGGATAAGAAGGACCAAAGCTCCCATTCCAGGAGAAGGGGGTCACAAAGCAGGATTTCTTTGGCTTGTTAAATCAGTCTGTAATGGCTCAACTGCCTGGCCTTCAAGTTGTCAGTCAGGCAGGGATTATAAATCAACATTTCTTAAGTGCAAGTAAGGACTAACAAAGACAGAAACATGCTTCCTAGTTGGCTAAATTTGCCATGAAAGATGTTACCTAATAATGACAGTGTAAATTATAGTGTTCAATTAGGAAATGAAAGCCACAAATGAAATACCATAACCTACCCTCTCTCCCTCCCTCCCTTTCTCCTTCCCTCTTTCCCTTCTTTCCTTCCTTCCTTCCTTCCTTCTTTCCTTCCTTCCTTCCTTTCTTCCTTCCTTCCTTCCTTCCTTCCTTCCTTCCTTCTTTTCTTCCCTCCTTCCTTCTTTCCCTCCTTCCCTCCTTCCTTCTTTCCCTCCTTCCCTTCTTCCTTCCTTCTTTTCTTCCCTCCTTCCTTCTTTCCCTCCTTCCCTCTCTCCTTCCCTTCTTCCTTCTCTCCTTCCTTCCTTCCTTTCTTCTTTCCTTTTCTTTTTCCTCCCCCTTTCCTTTCTGCTTTCCTCCGTCCCTCCCTTATCTATCTCTATATCCACTTTCTCCCCCTTCCTTCCCTCCCACCTCCATGTCAGTCTTCCCTTATTTCTTGTTTTCTTCAATTCCCCATTCCCTCCTCTTCTAACCAGAATGAAAATGATATTAGCAAGGAAAATCCATGACTGAGATTAGACTGAGAAAAGGTGCTTGTACTCTGGGTACTGTGGCTGCCTTTTCGTGATAGCTAAGTCCCCCCATGCATAACAAACACAGACACAGATTACACCCATAGGTTCACTCTCTGCTTCACAGGGCTGTTGTCAGGAAAGTGTTTTATAAACCATAAGGCACCATTAAAATGACAGTTATTAATGTTATCATCAAGATCATCATTAATATTAATAATAATAAGTTGGACACTACAGAGTCCGATCTTAGAAGCTGTATGGTATTGCGGAAAGAGCCTTGAACCTAGATTGAAGAGACATATCTCTAGCTTAGCTTTGACTCTCTTCCCATTCCTGAACCTCGATTTTCTTGTGGGAGGTTGGACTGGATGATCTCTTAAGGTTCTTCCAGGTATGACATTCTCCCCCTGTGAATCTATGCACTCTTTTTTTTTTAATTTAAATTTTATTTTATTTAATAATAATTTTGTATTGACAGAATCCATGCCAGGGTAATTTTTTACAACATTATCCCTTGCACTCACTTATGTTTCGTTTTTTCCCCTCCCTCCCTCTACCCCCCCCAAGATGGCAAGCAGTCCTATATATGTTAAGTATGTTGCAGTATATCCTAGATATAATACATATTTGCAGAACCGAACAGTTCTCCTGTTGCACAGGGAGAATTGGATTCAGAAGGTAAAAATAACTCGGGAAGAAAATCAAAAATGCAAATAGTTCACATTTGTTTCCCAGTGTTCCTTCTCTGGGTGTAGCTGTCTCTGTCCATCATTTATCCATTGAAACTCAGTTAGGTCTCTTTGTCATAGAAATCCACTTCCATCAGAATACATCCTCATACAATATCGTTGTTGAAGTGTATAATGATCTCCTGGTTCTGCTCATTTCACTTAGCATCAGTTCATATAAGTCTCGCCAGTCCTCTCTGTATTCATCCTGCTGGTCATTCCTTACAGAGCAATAATATTCCATAACATTCATATACCACAATTTACCCAGCCATTCTCCAATTGATGGGCATCCATTCATTTTCCAGGTTCTAGCCACTACAAACAGGGTTGCTACAAACATTTTGGCACATACAGGTCCCTTTCCCTTTTTTAGCACCTCCTTGGGATATAAGTCCAATAGAAACACTGCTGGATCAAAGGGTATGCACAGTTTGATAACTTTTTGGGCATAATTCCAGATTGCTCTCCAGAATGGTTGGATTCGTTCACAACTCCACCAACAATGCATCAGTGTCCCTGTTTTCCCGTATCCCCTCCAACATTCATCATTATTTTTTCCTGTCATCTTAGCCAATCTGACAGGTGTGTAGTGGTATCTCAGAGTTGTCTTAATTTGCATTTCTCTGATCAATAGTGATTTGGAACACTCTTTCATGTGAGTGGTAATAGTTTCAATTTCTTCATCTGAAAATTGTCTGTTCATATCCTTTGACCATTTATCAATGGAGAATGGCTTGATTTTTTATAAATTTGAGTCAGTTCTCTATATATTTTGGAAATGAGGCCTTTATCAGAACCTTTAATTGTAAAGATGTTTTCCCAGTTTGTTGCTTCCCTACTAATCTTGTTTGCATTCGTTCTGTTTGTACAAAGGCTTTTTAATTTGATATAATCAAAATTTTCTATTTTGTGATCAGTAATGGTCTCTAGTTCATCTTTGGTCACAAATTTCTTTCTCCTCCACAAGTCTGAGAGATAAACTATCCTATGTTCCTCTAATTTATTTATAATCTCATTCTTTATGCCTAGGTCATGGACCCATTTTGATCTTATCTTGGTATATGGTATTAAGTGTGGGTCCTTGCCTAATTTCTGCCATACTAATTTCCAGTTATCCCAGCAGTTTTTATCAAATAATGAAATCTTATCCCAAAAGTTAGAATCTTTGGGTTTGTCAAACACTAGATTGCTATAGTTGACTATTCTGTCTTGTGAACCTAACCTTTTCCACTGATCAACTAATCTATTTCTTAGCCAATACCAAATGGTTTTGGTGACTGCTGCTTTATAATAGAATTTTAGATCTGGTACAGCTAGACCACCTTCTTTTGATTTTTTTTCATTAATTCCCTTGAGATTCTCGACTTTTTATTGTTCCATATAAATTTTGTTGTTATTTTTTCTAAATCATTAAAATATTTTCTTGGAAGTCTGATTGGTATAGCATTAAATAAATAGATTAGTTTAGGGAGTATTGTCATCTTTATTATATTAGCTCGGCCTATCCAAGAGCACTTAATATTTTTCCAATTATTTAAGTCTGACTTTATTTGTGTGAAAACTTTTTTGTAATTTTGCTCATATAATTCCTGACTTTCCTTTGGTAGGTAGATTCCCAAATATTTTATGCTATCAACAGTTATTTTGAATGGAATTTCTCTTTGTATCTCTTGCTCTTGGATTTTGTTGGTGGTGTATAAAAATGCTGAGGATTTGTGGGGATTTATTTTGTATCCTGCTACTTTGCTAAAATTATGAATTATTTCTAATAGCTTTTTAGTAGAATCTCTGGAGTTCTCTAGGTATGCCATCATATCATCTGCAAAGAGTGATAGTTTGGTTTCCTCATTGCCTAGTCTAATTCCTTTAATCTCTTTCTCGACTCTTATTGCAGAGGCTAGTGTTTCTAATACAATATTGAATAATAATGGTGATAGTGGGCAGAATCTATGCACTCTTAACCCTGTTGGTTCACCTCTGTTCCAGCAAAAGGGGGAAAAATGTTTGTTCTGCAAATTTCTATTGTAAACAAGATTGATTCTAAGAGATAGATCAAGGAAATTATGTGAGAACAAGGATCTGCTTAAACTGTTACAAGAAGAGGCTGTTTTCAAGGATCTCTGAAGTAGCCATTTATAATTGCGGAAGTGTTAAGTTTAAAATCATTCTTTTCTTTGTGCCCAACTTAGAAGCTCTTCTCAAGTGATTCTAGCTTGAGTTTCCATATGGACTGGAGAGTAAGAAAACTGCATATTTTTGAAAATCAGCCTATCATTTAGACTTTTCAGTTGGATTATTCTTGTGACTCATTACTCTGAATCTGTGAGGTCTGGCGGATAACTTTTCTCTGAAGTAGCTCTTGTCCTGCAGAAAAGGGCTAGCAACCTCATCACCACACAGGAAATAGCGATGGTCATACATTTGCTCTTATGTCCCATAGAATATCCATAGTTCCTACCCACAATTTAATTTGTCAAATTCATACATTAAGTGCAGATTATGGGAAGAGCATCATGAAAGACCAAGGTGGTGGTGGTTCTTAGGGGATGGGAGTGAGTCAATATTGTTTATCTAACACAGTCCCTGTCCTCATGGAGCTCATGGTAAGGAGATAAAATGATACATAAATAATAATAATAATAAAAATGTAATTGCACAGAATTTCCAAAGATCTCAAGCTGATTTTAAATACCATTATTTTCCTGTTGATATTATGTGTCTGAATATCATGTTAATTCTCAAAGAATTATATTTTCAACTAACTCAAAGGACAATGGGAATAATAACAATAACTCACATTTAGATAGTGCTTTAATACTTCCAAAACACTTTGCATACATCATCTCATTGCCTCTGTGAGGAAGGTGCTATTATCATCTCCATTTTATCATACATAGGGATTTGGAACTGGAAGAGATTTTAAAAGTCATCTGGTACATTGTCACAATTTACAAATTAGGAAGCTGAGGCCAGGAGAGGAAAAATGACATAGCTATTAATTGTCTGAAGTGGGATTAAAATCAGGACTTTCTGACTTTTAAAGTCCAAAGCTCTATTTCTTACCTTATACTGTCTCTCAAAAGCTGTCTGGTGGAGGTCAACAGACTGTAGCAGAAAATTGCTAATGATGACTTTGTGCATGGAAAATGGTGTAAGACACATCATCTAGAATGTTAAGGACTAAAAAAGGAGGAAGGACAGTTATATAGTGATAATAGATAGACAGCCTAAGTAGTGCACTGATGTCTAGGAAATCGCAAATTAAAAAGTGGAAATTTTCCATCCCAATGATATTCCATCATCTGTAGAGGATTTGTGGAAAATATTTAGACAAAACTCACACAAGATGGGAAGATGGAAGTGAAGGGATTTGTGTCCATGGAGGGAAAACCCACACTAAAGAGATCCCAGATCCATGGAAGAAATACATGGTAAATGTATTAGAGAGGTGGAAGAAAAAAAGTGGTACTTTCTGTGAAGCAGGCAGGATTATTTCAAGGTGAGAAAGGTCATTACTTGGGGAGAGAGATGCTTTAAGGATGCAGTGACATTGCACACACAAGGATTGTCAGAACTACTTGTGATTGTTTTGTGCTGGGGGAGATCCATGATTATGGAACACTTTGCACTTGATTGCCTGAAATGCCTTTTTGGGCAAATTCCTTTCCTTCCCTGGGTTCCCTTAATTTTTCATCCTGTAAAATGAGGACACTGAACTAGATGAGCTCTAAGATGGTCTCTAATCTTCTAGCCTTATTTTCCAGCCTTATTTCATAACTCATGCTCCCTGCATAAAGGTAGGCTGACCATCTCCCCTGCAAGTATACTCCCCTTTTTTTTCAAGGTCCAATTAATTTGTCCTCTCCTTCATCATTCTTTTTCTCACCATCCCACCTGTCACCCAGATTGAGAGTGATCTTTCCTTTTCTAAATTTTCCTAGATTACTCTGTACTTCTCATTTCCTAGAGTCGTCTATATTTCACATTTCCCCATGTGCACATATGACATATTAGACTGTAAAGTCCTTGAGGGAAGGGACTATGTTGTTTGGGTAACTTGGCTGTCTTTGGATCTCTGGTACTGGACCTGACACATAGTTATTCAGTCAGTCAACCAATAATCATTTATTAAGCATCTACTACATTCAAAGCATTGTTAGGTGCTGGAGATACAATACCACTATAAAAAAAGGTATCAATTACTACTCTCTTTATATGTAATTATATAGATAGTGTGTGTGAATGTTATATGTATGTATATACACACACATATATTCAATTACAAATACAAAGAAATTCAGTATAAGAGAGGGAGGAAGTACATTAGCACTGAGAGCAGGGGAGGAGGAATCAGGAAAATTTTCATTAAGAAGGTGTTGTTTGAACTACATCTAAAAGGAAAAGAGATTCTACCAAGTGAGGGAAAGGAGAATGTGTAATCCAGGCATGGCTCTGGGAGCCAGGAGGTAGGGTGCTGTTTGAACAGAGAAGATTTGGCTAATTTAATCCAGGGAGTAAATGTGTGATGAGTTCGGAAGGGTCAGGTTGTAAGGGATTTAAAGGGATTTAAAAACTAAACGGAAAAGATGATATTTGAACCTAGAGGCAATAGGGAGGCACAGGAGTCTACTGAATAGAGAAGTGACATGGTCAGATTTGTGCTTAGGTAAGCATTCAATCAATACTTATTGTATTGCTGGGTCTGTATCCTAAGGAAATCATAAAGGGGGGGAAAGGACCCACATGTGCAAATATGTTTGTTGCAGCTCTTTTTGTAGTGGCAAAGAATTGGACAATAAGTAGATGCCCATCAATTGGGGAATGACTGAATAAGTTGTGGTGTACCAAGGTAATGGAATATTATTGCTCTATAAAAAATGATGAGCAAGATTTACATGAATTGATGCTGAGTGAAATAAGCAGAACCAGGAATACATTGTACACAGTAACAGCAAGATTGTGCTATGATCAACTATGAAAGACTAGGTTCTTCTCAATGGTTCAGTGATCCAAGCTAATCCCAGTAAACTATGGATATACGCCATATGCATCCAGAGAGAGAACTATGGAGACTGAATATAAATCAGCACATGCTATGTTCACTTCTTTTTTCTGTTTTTTTTCTCCTCTCTCATGGTTTTTCCCTTTTGTTCTGATTTTTCTCTCCCAACATGATTCATAAAGAAGTGGGTATGAAAACATTAATATACATATATAACCAGAAAAATAAAACAATAAAAAATTTAAAAGATACTTATTGTATTGAATTGTTCTTCTCCAAGACCTTAAATATAAGTCATTTAACAAATGCCTGTTGCAATGAATTTTTTGAATTTACTTCTCTTGACTCTGCTCACTTTGTCACTCATTCTATGTTGACCTTAGCCTCAGAATTAATAGTTGTGCAATTGAAAAATTTGGCAAAAATGTTAAAATAAAAAAACCTCAGAATATTGAATGCTACTTGATTAAACTCAATAAGCTTGACACTGAGGTGACCCTTTCTATTCACTTCTTATATACAGCCAATTAATGAGTCTTCTTGATTCCAACTAAACATCTCTTGAATATATTCTGATACATTAGAAAGAGCAATGGATTTGGAGGCAGAAATTGAGGCTGAAAAAATAGGATCCCAGAATCTCAGAATTAGACAGACTTCCAAGACTATTTATTCCTCTCCCTAGAGACAGGAATCCCACCCATGATATCACTGGCCTCTTTGGAAGTAGTCTTTACACTCTTAAATAATTTATATAGTGAGGTTTTTCTTTTCATTGAACTAAAATGTGCCTCTCCCACAAATTTCACCTCCACAAGATGAGCCAGTCCCTTCTTTTATGAAGACAGTGATCAGATTCACTCCAATTTGTCTTTTTTTCATATTAACACCCCCAGATCCACATGCTCCTCGTATGGCCTCAAACCATCTCCTGAACACACTGTAGCTTCTCAATGTTATTTTTTTTTAATATAGTCCCCACAACTGAGTTCCAGCTATGGCCTGACCAAAGTATAGAACAGGAGGACAATTATTGTCTTTGATCTGGAATCCGTGTGTCTCATAAAGTAGCTCAAGATCATTGTGGCTGTTTGAGCTACTTCTTGTCAAACTGCTGGCTCCCACTGCATCTGTGGGCCACTACAACCCTCACATTCTCTCCTCTCTCTCTTTTTCCTTTTTCTCTCATTCTTTCTTTTTTCTCTCCTCCTTCCCCTCTCCCTCTTTCTCTTCCTTCCTCTTTGCCTCCCTTTTTCTCCTTTTCTCCTTTTTTCTCTCCTTCCCACCCTTCCTCCCTCCTTCCCACCCTCCCTTCTTCCTTCCTGCCTGCCTGACTGCCTGCCTTCTTTTGCTATTAAGTATGATCTAGTTGTACCTCCCCCATCCTATACTTGTACACTTAATTTTTAAAAAATCCAAGTACAGATTTGGGTCAGATGATAACAGTCAGCATTTACATAGTGCTTTGGGGTTCACAAAGTGTTTTACAAATAGCGTCTCATTGGATACTCACAGCAGCCCGGCAAAGTAGGTGCTCTTCTTCTTCCCATTTTTACAGATGAGGAAATTGAGGTAAACAGAGATCAAGTGAGTTGCTTAGGCTCACAGAACGAGTAAATATCAGAGGGAAAATTTGAGCTCGGGTCTTCCTTGCTGGAGGCCCAGCTGCCTGGTGTACATGTGCACAACCAGCAAGTGGTCTGCACACACAACGTGCACGTGCACACACAGCCATATAGTGGGAATGGCCTCAGAAGAAATCTGTCTCATACAATCCTCTGATTTCACAGATGGGAAACTGAGGCCCAAAGAGGAAGTGACAAAGGGGAGATTTCAACCCGGGCCCTCTGGCTCTCAGACCACATTTTCCACCCCACCGGGCTACCTGCTGAGCGACCAACCTCCGACTAAGTCCCTCCTATCACACACTGGCCCGAACATCTCTGACCCCTCCAGTGCCTAAGAGGGTGATAGCCTGGGATGGGAAAGTGAGAGATGCTGAGTCAGAAAGCTGGGCTGGGGGGAGGAAGGGCCTGGGGAGGTTCACAGCTGGAGCTCATTAGAGGCAGCACATCCGGGCTGAAGAGGGGACGCGGTGCCTGGGGAAAGGAGAGTCTCTAGCAGCCTTGGCTGGGGAAGGAGGAGGGTGTCCTGTGCGCTCTACATGGACGTTGAAATGCACAGGACTGAGGGTCAGCATGCCTCATGGCTTTCGCAGCAGCTGCCAATCTCTCCCTCTCCCTCTCCCTCTCTCTCTCTCTCTCTCTTCCCTTACTCCTCCCATCCCCTCCCTTTCTTCCCCCTTCCTCCCCCCCCTCCGTCTCTCTCCTCTCTCTGTCTCTGTGTCTCTGTCTCTCTCTTCTCTCTGTCTCTGTGTCTCTGTCTGTCTGTCTGTCTGTCTCTGTCTCTGTCTCTCTCTTTCCTTGCATTTCAGAGATAATTTCAAAATGAGAGCCTGCCTTCCTGTCTCTCCTCATGCAGCGGTTGTGACATTAAGACACGTCTCTAGTCATCCTGCCCCTGACAGCGTCACACATCCTGAGTGCCAGGTGCAGCTGGCATGATGTGCCCGCCTCCTGCCCGCGTGGCCCTGATGGGTGCACTGAGCTGGTATTTGCAGCCTCTTTGAGCTGTGGTGATACCCTGCCAGGGGCTGGGCTCCCGTGCCCATCACAGAGGCTGAGGATTTGTGAGTGAGTGATGGTGGTGAGGGGGAGAGATCTCTCCCGCCCTCCACCCAAAATACACGCGATCATCGGAAGGCTGGGGACTTGCTAGATTCCACATTTTAATGATGGGTCCAATTTCTAAATAAAACCCCTTACAGCAGACATTTAAGACAGATCTTGCAAGTCGTATAATCCTCTTTATCTTGCAAAGAGGAAATGGGAAAGTGAATTGCCAGCTAGGGTCAGGAAGCTAATCAGCAAGAGCTTGGGTAGGGCAGCCAAAAAACACTAGCTGCCTCTTTGGGCCCAGCATCCTCACCTGTAAAATGAGGGAGTTGGACCTCAAAGGTTCTAGCAGCGCTGATATTCTGGGAAAGATCTGATGATTCCAAGTTTAGTGACCTTTTACACAGGAGGAGTGAGAGAGAGAGAGAGAGAGAGAGAGAGAGAGAGGAGAGAGAGAGAGAGAGAAAGAGAGAGAGAGAGAGAGAGAGAGAGAGAGAAAGAGAGAGAGAGAGACAGAGACAGAGACAGAGAGAGACACACAGAGAGACAGAGATAAAGAGAGAGAGACAGAGACAGAGACAGAGAGACAGAGAGAGAGACAGACAGAGAAAGAGAGACAGAGAGACAGAGACAGATGGAGAGACAGAGAAAGAGATACAGAGAGACAGACAGAGAGAGACAGAGACAGAGAGAGACAGAGACAGAGATAGAGACAGAGAGACAGAGAGAGAGACAGAGAGACAGAGAGAGAGAGAGAGAGAGAGAGAGAGAGAGAGAGAGAGAGAGAAAGTCTGTCTGGGTCATATGGCAAGTTAGTGGCAGAGGTGCCTTGTAACTCAGGTCCACCAACTCTTGGGGACTGCCCAAGGCTGCCTTCCGTCTGGGATCATCTCCAATCTGACGTGTTGGTATACAGCCCACATTGAATCGTAAGCTCCTTGAGAACTCCTTGTATCTCCAGCTCCAGTGACATACATACACAGTAGGCACTTAATAAATGCTTGTTGACATGTAATCTGGAACCTGGGGGATTGCTGGCAGATTCCTGGGGGGAGCAGAGACTTAGACCTATGGTCAGTTAGTAGCCAGGGCTTCTCAAACATTTTCTACTCACAACCCCTTTTTGCCCAAGCTCATGTGTGTATAGATATATAAAATAGGCATACAGATCAAACATTTGCCAATAATAAGTCATCATTTCATGAGCTCAGCGTTCGGTTATGAGATCCAGTTTGAGAGGCTGGGAGTGACTCCAACTTCTCCCTTTGACAGGTAAGGAGCTGCAGCCCACGGGCAGGGGTGACGTGCCTAGGTAGGAAGCAGGAGAGCCAGAATTCCAGGGGGTCTCTCTTCTCTTGCCCACCCATCTCTGCCCTCTGCCAGGGCTGGGGTCCTGAGCAGGGAGGGGAGAGGTAGGTAAGGCTCAGAGGCCAAGGGATGGTTCTGCTGTAATTTCCATGGCTTATTTTTTTTTAGTGACTTGGTGACTTTGCTTTGCTCCTCAATATTCAGCTGTTTCCCTAATTAGAAAGTAGCTAATCTGCTGGGATTGTGAGACTGTAAGAAGGGATCAGGCTGACGTGGCAGGCTGGGGTAAGGGAACAGCGGGAAGGGGCTGTTGGCAGGAAGGCACCTCCCAATTCTAAATCTATAATTTTATGATCTTTGTTCCTTTGTTTTTCATAAGGAGAAACCAAGGCCCAGAGTCCTCTAGATTTTTCAAGATCACGGAGTTGAATTCAATTCAATTGAATTCAACAAACATTATTAAGGTCCTTCTAGGGTCAGGCCCTGTGATAGTAGAGAGACAAAAAGGAACAGTTCCCGCCCTAAAGGGGCTTCCCTTCTGTTAGGGAGAAGTGATGATAGAGTAAGGTTAGAAAACAGGGCCCAAAATGTTTGTAGCAGCCCTATTTGTAGTGGCTAGAAACTGGAAAATGAATGGATGCCCATCAATTGGAGAATGGCTGGGTAAATTGTGGTATATGAATGTTATGGAATATTATTGTTCTGTAAGGAATGACCAGCAGGATGAATATAGAGAGGACTGGCGAGACTTACATGAACTGATGCTGAGTGAAATGAGCAGAACCAGGAGATCATTATACACGGCAACAACGATATTGTATGAGGACATATTTTGATGGAAGTGGATTTCTATGACAAAGAGACCTGAGTTTCAATTGATAAATGACGGACAGAAGCAGCTACACCCAAAGAAAGAACACTGGGAAACGAATGTGAACGACTTCATTTTTGTTTTTCTTCCCGGGTTATTTATACCTTCTGAATCCAATTCTCCCTGTGCAACAAGAGAACTGTTCGGTTCTGCAAACATACATTGTATCTAGGATATACTGCAACATATCCAACATATATAGGACTGCTTGCCATCTAGGGGAGGGGGTGGAGGGAGGGAGGGGAAAAATCGGAACAGAAATGAGTGCAAGGGATAATGTTGTAAAAAAATTACCCTGGCATGGATTCTGTCAATATAAAGTAATTATTAAATAAAAATTAAAAAAAAAAGAAAACAGGGCCCAACCTCAACCTTGGGCCTTCTGCTCCAAACCAGCAAACCCTTCGTTATTTACTCTGTATATCAATGACGCCCATCTTTTTTCAGGGCTGATTTTTTTTCATCCTCCCCCAAACCTCCTCCATCTGTGCAATATAGACTCCTTTTAAAGGTGATCAAGTGGTCATTTTATATTTAGTTGAGATCAAATAGTAACTTAGCAGTGGCAGCAGGTCATGCCATAACACACAGAACACCGGGCTTGCAATCCGAAGGACGTCCGTTCAAATCCAGCCTCAAGTATTTAACTCACGGTGCAACCCTGGGGGTGCCATTAATTCTATTTGCCTCAATTTTCTCATCTGTAAAATAAGCTGGAGAAGGAACTGGCAGGCCGCCGCGGTGTTTTTGCCAAGAGAACCTAAATGGGGCCATGATGAGTTACCTATGACCAAAAAACAAACACCCCCTCCAACAACTAAAAGGGCCAAGTATCTGCTCTGTATACACTATGGAAGGCCCTCGGTTCCGCTACATTGTGGGCCATATAAAAAGGAACAGTTCCAGGCCCCACGTCCAGGGCATCCACAGTTTGGGGGGGGGATCAGTCCGGCTGTGTCCTGGGGAGATCCCAGGCTGGGGGAAACAGAATGGGGCAGACACGAGCTCTGGATTCGATCATCATCTCTATGAAAAAGAGTCTTTATATATGTATATTATATATATCTGTATGTATATGTATGTTATATATACCTATATCTTTATCTGTATGTAGGTACATGTACATATCTCTGTCCCTTGTCTCTCTCCATTGGCCACAGCTGTAATTTTCTGCTTGACATTTCTCCCTGGATGTTCCCTAGGAATCGCCAATCCAACAACCCCCCAAAACAGCATCTGTTACTTTCCCTCAGCGACACTCACTCCTCCTTCCAACTTCCCCTGGCCGTCGTGGGCCCCTTCCCCGGTTTCCTAGGTTTGCAACGAAGGACTTATCCTTGACTCTCCTCTCCCTCTCCCTCACTACCTCCCACTCGGGTCCAGTCAGTCGAGAAGTTTGGTCAATTCTATTTCCTCCACAAATTGAGGCTGAATGAGGAATACTGACTTCAGTGATGAAGCTGAGCCATGAGCCAATAACTCCTGACACCTAGACCACTGAACTTAAAGACCATATAAAATTTGGGAGGATTATCCGCTATTTTGTGTTGTTTAGGAGATGTGAGTAGATGGCATTGGAAGGGCAAATAGGATTACAGGAGGAATGAGGCGGAACTACTTGTGAAGATTGGGTGTGGAGACAGAGTCCTAGGGGCCTCTGCTTATAGGGACGGGCCTGTTCAGCTGGGGGTGAGCTGGGCAAGGGTGCTGGGGTGTGTGGGGGCAGGAGAGGAGGCTTGCCTGAAGGGGTAAGGAGAGGAGGGAATACAGAAGATCTCCAGGCTGTGGAATCTCCGAAGTTGAGACAGAATAAAGGGCAGCTAGAATATAGGGAATGAGAGGAACCAAGGAAAAGTATGGAGGGTCTAAGAGAGAACCTTCTGTGCCCCTCCCCTAAATGGACAGTTCTGGAGAAGAAGCGAGAAGGAACCCAGTGAGAAGGAGAGAGAGAAGGGACCCAGTGGTATCTATGGATTCACAGTAAATCATGGTAAATCCATGGTAAACCTTGGATTAGGCCTGCACTTATGAGGCAGGAGGCTGATTTCAGTTTAAATTCAGGCTGTGTGATCTTGTGCAAATCCTTGGGTTTTCTGGACCTTAGTTTCTTGACCTGTAAAATGGATAAATAATAATTTCCCTGTCTACCTCACAGAGCTCCTTAAAAATGGGAGCTCTTAACATCTGGATAGGAACAGATCTGGTGAAATATTGGATGAGGTTGAACTGGAGGATCCTTCAGGTGATCCCCAAAGACTTCCTCTCGTTCCAATTCTTGTCTCTTACTCCCAGCCTCCCCTTTCCTTGCATAAGATCTCACCCCTATCTTTGAAGTTGAAGTGATGGAAACCTTGCTATATTATACAACTTCCCAAGCTCTGGGTCTAAGAAGCTCTTTCCCACTTCCATCTTCCCCTTCCTCACACATTTAGTTTATTGTCAATGTCTACACTGTCTATTACAATATCTATACTAGCTCCATCCTTCATATGGATGTGTGACCCAGCCTGAAATCCTGAGTCTAAACCTAGGAAGCCAGAAAGGAGGAAGCCCAGCGTGCTGGGAGTATTAGGGGAGGTCTAAAAAAAGATCACTGGGTCTGAGGAAAATACTTTCCAGGTTTTCCTTGCTTCTAATGCTTCCCTCCCTAGAGGATTATAGAATTTAGAGCTGGAAGGTATTCTAATTCAACCCATTTATTTTACAGATGAGGATAACTGAGTCCCAGAGAAGTTTGTGGATGCTGGGCAAAGCCATGAATGGCACAAGAAGTCGAAAACATGTCTTCCATGGAGGGCCTTTAACTTGAGTCTCCCTGGATTAAGTATCCATAGAACTGGAATCTGGCTGAGAAGAATATGAAAGAGAAAAAAGAATGAAGAAAAGGAGAAAAAGAAGGGAAAGAAGAACAGGAATGAAAAGGGAAAGAAGAAGAGAGGAAGGAGGGAAGGATTGAGGATGAAAAGGATAAGGGAGCCCTAGCTCCATCTCTGTGCTTGCTTCAACTGTTCCTTTCTAAGTAAGGCTAATTCAGAAAATATGTTACACTTGTGACAGTGACTGCTTTCAGGTTTTTATGGCGCTGGGATGTTTAGCATGGCGAGGTTGTGCTGGCAATTTTATCTTCCTTGATAAATCCAGGGGAATGAGCAGCCACGTGCAGCAGCTGCTGAAGGTGTGTGTCTCAGAGAAAAGAGAGAGAGAGAGTGTGTGTGTGTGTGTGTAAGAGAGAGAGAGAGAGGAAAAAAGAGAGAAACAGAGAATGAAACAGAGGCAGAGAAGGAAAGAGAGAGAGAGAAACAGTGAAAGAAAAGGAAAGAGAGAAAGAGAGGTGATTGTGTGCCGGCTGAATAAGACTGACTCGTTTGTGTGTGTTTAGTGTGAGTTTGGTCACAGGTGTGGTTTTCTATGGGTCCTGAGGATGTGAACCCCCCTGTGTGAGTAAGTGTCTGCGTGTTGGGGTGTGTGAGCAGGAGATGGGAGCCCTGCCTGAGTCAGAAGGTGCAGTGGAGGCTGCTTTGGTTTTTCCATCTGGTCTAAGTCCCTTTTTGGAGCCTCAGTTTCCAGAAAATGAAGGTGCATGTGCTGCCTTCCTCTCAGGGTGAGCAAAGGGCCCCAGCAATGGGAGCAGTTTGGAGGCTCACGGGAGAGTTTGGGCAAAGATCCATGTTGGTACGCAGGTGTGTGTCTGAGACGCCACAGGGTCACAGGGGAGCCCTGTACGGAGCTACCCAGGGTCTTACTCAGGTGGGTCCAGGGTGATTGAGCTTAAATCCACAGGCTGGCTTCTAATTCCAAATCTTAAGCAGAAAACACTAGAACCATTGTTTTTGGTGGGGGAGGAGGGAAGAAGGGAATGATGCTGGAGAGGAAGAAACTCTCTAACACAACGTGGGCTCTTTGCTGCTTTCTGTCCCTTTCTGCTCTCCTCGACCCCCTCCCAATTCCCCTGCCCCCTGTCACTGCTCTCCTTTACCTCTATCTGCTCCCCCTAATTCTCAACAGATGCATAAATTCATAAATGTCAATAGAACAATTTATTTTCCTCTCTGCCCTGGGCTAGATGAATTATTCTTCAGCTAACACTAAAAATAAACCCCTCATTTCCCAACAGCCAGACACCTTTAAGTGGGTAATTTTTAAAGGGCTCCAGCACTTAGTGAGCCCAGATCCCATAGGCAAATAGAAGCCTCTGGTTACATGCAGTTCTGGAGACAGAAGGTGAAACAGTAAAAGGGTAAGTTTCACTCAGCCCTTGAAAGAAACCTGCATGAGACTTTCAGGTCTTGAGACCCTCTTTAGACCCCCTTCCCCCTTCCCATTGCCTTCCATGAGCAGCCTGATCTCCCAGAGTGCTGAGAGTCCAGCAGGGACTCTCCATACCTTGCCACACACCTTCAGCCCACAATCATGGAATTACATCTTGTAGTAGAGATAGTTCCAGGCTGAGAATCAGACTTTGTGTGTGTTTGGTGTTTGGGTGGAGCTCTGCCCCTAACTTGCTACATGATCCTGGGCAAGTCCTTTGTGCTCTCTGGAGATCAGTTCTTGATCTATAAAATGAGGGAATTGGACTAAATTATCTTTAAGATCCATCTCAGCTTAAAATCCTATGATCTTATTATCTAATGAACTGACTGACAATAAGACATACATGAAAAATAACAGGTCCTGGGGGATTTGAATTTTTAAGAGAATAACGTCTGGAATGAAGATGTAATGTTGGATTATCAGGCATTTTGAGTAGCGGAGGAGATGTCTGGAGTCAGGAAGTCCTTCAAATCACACTGCAGTGGATGGCCTTCTCCCTACGCCCACCTGCTGGGCATTTGTTGAAAACCAGTTAGACACCTGAGGATGCTTCTCATAGCAGCCTACGAGGTAGGTAGTATGACTGTCTCCATTTTAAGATGAAAAGACTGAGGTTCAGAAAAATAAGTGACTTATTCTGGGTTGAAAAACAAAACCAAAAATAACCCAATTGCTAGATGTCAGAGCCACGTCTTGCTAGCTTTTCTGTCTCAAGACCTGGCTGCCCAGTGTAGCAGGTTCTAACTCCTCCTTCTCCCCATTTCTCTCCCCCATCTCTCATCTAGGAACCTCAGGGTTCCTCAGGGGTTGGTACTGATAGCCAGAGCTGAGGAGGAAGAGGAGGAGGAGAGGATGAGTGCCAGAGAAAGTGATAGACCCAGATGGATAAGGGAGAGGAAGCTAGGAAGAAGTTCTGGGAAGAATAAAATAGGCAAAGGTTTAGAAAAACATTTTTTCTAGGCCTCTTGGTATTGATGGAGACAAGGGGAGACTCCAGCTGCAGAGATTTCTGTCCCTCGGTGTTCCTCCCATTACTTCTATCATTTCCATTAGCCCAGGCCTGGACTAATAATAGCCTCCTAATGGATTTTCTAGTCTGTGTTCTCTACCATTCAAACCTTCCTTCACACAAATGCACCAGTGATTTTTCTCATGCCCAGATCTCGTCATGTAATTTTTCTGCTCAGAAATCTTCATTGGGTTCTTCCCTGTTTTCTCAATAAAGGTCAAACATCTCAGCCTTGTATTCAAGGCACTTCAGAATCTGGCTTTTTTCTAAATTATTTTTCTCTCTGTTCCCTAATCCATACTCTGAACCTCAAATCTGAATGGACAACTTGTTTCCTGAACTTCTCTGTACTTTTCTACCTTTGCTGAACAAAAGCCATATCCCCTCAGCCATGTTTTCCCACTCCTTCACTATTTCTGTCTGTTGAAATCTTCTCATCCTTTAAGGTGGCTCAGGTACCACCTCCTTCCTCAGAGGCTTCTTTGAATCTCCCCACTTGAAAATGTTCCTCCCTCTTCCCCTCCCTTTCCCTCCTTTATGTCCTGATTAAAATCTTGCCTTGTATTCCAGGTGTGGATGTGTCCATGTATTAAACCTTTATTAGACCACAGAGCTGTAGAATGAAAAGATCACTAAATCAGATTCGATAAATTCATTTACCTAATTTAGTTATACTAGATTTAAAGCTAAAAAGGTCCTTAGAGGTCATTGTCTCTAACCTCCTTATTTTACAGATGAATAAACAGAGGCAGAGAAGGTTTAATGACTTGCCCAGTGTCACACAGATAAGAAATATCTAGAGGCAAAATGTGAATACAGGTCTTTGTAACTCTGTCCAATGCCCTATCCGCCATAAAATACTGCTGTGAACTCACGGAAGGCAGGGAGTGGGTCTTCTCCATCTAATTCTCCCTCCAGCTGAACACTGGGCCCTGCATGTAGTAGATCCTCAATGAATACTGGGTTAAATTGGGATGAAGATCAAATATAGAAAAAGATCAAATCTTATCACAGAGTGCCTGGTACACCATAGGTGCTTAATAAATACCTATTTCCTTCCTTTTGAAATCTTCTTCTTCTGTTTTTCCTTAATTTTCAAGGCTCAACTAAAGTGCTCCCTTCTGGTGAAGCTTTCCTAAATTCTACTCATCTGAAAGAGATCTCTCCCTCTTCCAATTTTCCCAGACCAATTTGTCTGGGTTTTTCCTTTGTCCTCCTCACTTCATATTCTTTCTCATTATACTTATCTGCGTATACTTCAATCCCTTATTAGACTGTCAGCTCCCTGAGAGTATGGTCTGTGTCTTGTCTTTTTTCATCTCTCTCTCCCTAGCACCCAGAACACATTAAGCCCTTAATAGACAGTTTGCTGAATTGAATTCAATTGACTTCAGGATGTTCTCAGGAAATGAGAACTAACTGTCACGATAGAAAGCCCAAGGTAAATCGCTCAAAGCATATCTCACTGCATTATGAACAGAATAGAAATGATTTGGATTAACTGCTGTGATGCCCACCAGATGAAAAACAAAATGCTTCAGTGATGTCACCCTAACGGAACCCAGCTTAATTTCCTCAGGGATCTAAGCAGAAGCCAGGTTCTCTAACCTGATCAAGCCCTAGCTTGGCGCAGATAGCAGTGGATATTTGGTCTCAAAATCAGAAGATCTGGGTTCAAGTACTGTCACTACCACTAAATGCCTGTATGCCCATAGGTATTAGACAGCACCAAAAATCCCATCTTATTCTACTATGATTCTAATATCTTATAATTTAAAGCTCTGACCAATACAGAGCTAAAAGCACTAATTGTACTCCCTAAACTTTCTGCCACCGCTGGCTCCTTCGAGCTTTGAAATCTGTTTATGTCCCAATACTCCTTCTGTCCTTCCACAAACTGGAGCCCCTGGAAACTAAAATAGATTCAGCACTGGATAGAGCACTGGCCCTGAATTCAGGAGGATCTGAGTTCAAATCCAGCCTGAAGACACTCAACACTTCCTGGTTATGTGACCCTGGGCAAGTCACTTAACCCCAATTGCCTCAGCAAAAAATAAAATAAAATAAAATAGATTCAGCATTGAATAAATATTAAGTAAGCACTTACTTAGTGCAGAGCCCAGTGTGTTATACTGGCATAAAAGTTTGTAGGGAATATTTTCTGCTTTCATAGAGTTTACAGTGAGATATCAAAGGTAAGACTCAAACTCAAATATCCAATATTCTACAAGTGCTTTGGAGAGAGACAAACCAAGTGCTTTATGAATTCCAAAGAGGGAAATGGTTGTTACAAACAGGATGGCTCAGGGAGAGCTTCCTAGAGGAAGTAGCATTCGAGCTGGACAGGGCAAAGGAAGGCCATTCTAGAGTGAAAAGTATGAGTAAAGGTCAGGGAATCATGGATGGTTAAAAGGGATTGGAGTGAGGAGATATATATATATATATATATATATATATATATATACATATATATATATATATATATATGTATATATAGGTGGGGAAGAAACACTTGTATTGTAAATGAAAAGTAAGAAATTTCAGTGCTCAAAAAAAATCACATTGGAGCAGCTAGGTGGTAAAGTGGATAGAGCATCAGCCCTAGAATCAGGGGGAACTGAATTCAAATCCAGTCTCAGACACTTACTGTGTAACAAGGAGAAGTCATTTAATCACTACGGCCACACACAAAAAATTCAAAAGTTATCATTGAATTGGCTGGACTTCAGCTTCAGCTTCTCCAAGGAACCTTGTGAGGAACTGGGGACTGGTCATTGGAGCCTCATGTTGTAATTAAGAGCCTCTCCCTTAGCTGCAAGCTTCTTCCTTGTCTTCCCAATTGGAAAGGCATATTAACTTCCCAACCATACTCCATTGTATTCCAGCTGCTCCCCATGCACATCCCATCTCCCTTCTCCAAGGCTCTGTACACATGGTTCCCGTATCTGTCACGCTATTTTCTTTTAAAATCTCCAGCTTTTTTCAAAGTACAGCTCAGGTACTCTAGCTGAGAATCTGAAATTTCTGAGTATCTGATTTGTACATCAGGCCTTTATTTTCCTATACTGATTGTCTATCTTATTTTTACTCACTAGTGTATCTGTTGTATTCCCTTCGGGAAAATGTAAGCTTCTGGAAGGTAGGGACCATTTACCTTTTTTTGGCTTTTGTATGGCAAATGATCACAGGATCATCCCTTTTAAAGCTGCAAGGGGCTGTAGAAGACATTAGAGGCAGCTCTTCATTTTCCAGATGAGGAAATTGGGGCTCAGAGTTAAGCGACTTGCTCAGTGCCTTGTAACATGGTAAGTGATTAGTAAATGTTTGTGGAATTGACTTGAAATCGAATTACTGTCTTCGTCCGCTGGTTTAATGATAGGTTTATAATCAGCAATGAACTACCTGATTTCATTAGTGTGGTTAGCTCTCCGCGCCTTAGGAGCGATGGTTTTCATCAGTTCATGGGATCATGAAATTAGAACGGAAGCTCAGAGCCGGCCATTGTACAGATGAGGGTACTGAGAGGGAAGTGACCCATGCCTGAAGCCACCCCTGGAGCACATAGCGAAGGAGGGTTAAACACCCCCAACTCCATCTCTAGTGGTTTCTAGACCCTGGGGGCTTAAGCCTTGCGTGGTAGCTTAGAAAAAACAAAGACCTATTATTGACCAGCCTTTGGGGAGGGGCTGGGGGCTGAGTCTCTCTGCACTTTACTAGGCTTCAGCATCCTTGATTTGGAACCTGAAGACCTGACTCAGGTGCCGTCTTAGTCATTTCTGCCTGGGTAAGGTCACTTTTTAACTCTCTAGGTCTGAATTTTCTCATCTGCAAAATGACTAAATGACACTGATTTCCCTTGCTTCTGTAGAACCAACGAACTGCCATGATACCACGACTCAGCCGGAAGCTATTGCCTCCAGGTCCTTCCTTTGATTGGTAGGTTTCTTTAGCTTCTGAGGACCCAGCATCCCCTGCATGTCAATCTTGAATATTCTACCTAAATGGGGCCCAACAGATAGAATTACTACAGACAATTCTTCTCACCAATTCTACTCCAAAATTCACCAACCCCTCCCCAGACAGATCCACAGTCCTCTTGGAGTTCAGTTCCAAACCCTATGGTCCCATTATACAGAGTGAGTCTCATCCCACCTTGGCTCGACTATCTGGTGGGTGAGTCTCTCCATACCCCCCATTCTACCCTGTCCAGGCCACCTCCTTCCAGCACAGAGCTTCTGGGGACATCTTCATCCTTCAAGGCCCCATTGGCAGAAACCCCACACTTCCACTCATCGCCTACAAGCCTCAGCTATTTCAGATGAACTGCCAATTCTTCTGGGACTGCTCAGTCATGAAATTGAAGCATGAGACAATGTGTGTTTAAAGGAATGACTCTCGAATGCTAAAGAGACTCTAGGCCCTCTATTGCCAGCCCCCTCCCCCTCAACCCTGCTCCCAGCCCCCCACCCCCCCTTGATGTCTCTGCCCCAAACCAGGAACCCTAGAACAGAAGCTGGAATCAGAGGCTTCCAGAAAGGAAGCTCTGTGCTCTGCGCAGAGAGTTAATTTACAGCCGCTGTAGCCAAATATTGTACTTGACTCAAAGCTTGTTTTATTTTTTAAAGAAAGAGCTTTTTAAAAGTAGAAGAGGCTGTTGGAACATTAAGGCTGATTATTATTTTAAAAATACACACTCCTCACATTTCCGCCTCCGTGTCTTTGTTCAAGGCTTGGAACGCCCTCCTCGCTCCTCTCCGCCTATTCAGATTCTACCTGTCTTTTAAGTCCCACCTTTTCTGAGAAGCATTCCCAACCATTCTGGGCCACCCTTCTGTCTTTCACTCCTCTACACTCCTACAGCATTTGTACTATCTGTGTCACTCATATAACAATGCTCTGGCTTCCCATTTATTTCTATATATGCTCTGTGAGTGTGTGTGTGTATGATGTATTTATTGGCAAAACTATCATCCATCAATGAGCTCCTTGAAGGTAGGGCTTGGATCAGTTCCTCTTCTGTCCTTTCTGAGGACGGGACTTCTGAATAGTCAATTGTATAGTAAAAAGAAGGCCAGATTTTGTGTAAGAGGACTAGAGTTTAAGTTCAATAACCTGTCACTTAATATCTGTTTCTCTTGGCAAGATTCTTCCTGGCTTTGGGACTCAGTTTCCCATTATGTAAAATGAGGAAGTTCGACTAGATGAACTCTAGGTCTCTCCATGATAGGTAGAGAAGGTCAGAGGGCCTGACATTCTATCTTGCCATTCCTACCTGTGGGGCCACTTAGGCACTGGCTTTATTATCTATAAAATGAACAAGAGGGACTAGATGATCTCTAAAGCCTCTTCCAGCTTTTATTGATGATCTGCCTCCCCCTGATCTACGTGAAAGTATTTCCTCCTCTCTCATTCCCTCCTCTCTTTTATTCCTCTTTTCTCTATCCCAGAAAGAAGCTGCTGGTTGGAATGGGAAGCCTGGGAAGGACTTTATTTTCTTAAAAATACCCAACAAACCAACCCCTGAAATCGGTACGGTCCTGCAGCTGGGTGAGAAATAGATATCAGCTGTTTTCAGGAAGGGCTGGGGAATCAGGGAATCGGAATGTGAATGAGCCACTTATGGCCTGAGCTCAGCAAACCACTTGAGTTACAAGAGTGTCGATCCATCTCTCTCCATCCTCGCCTAGGAAGCTACAGCAATGGATGCAGCTGGGACCTGGGCCAGAGCTGGAGAGGGCATGCAGGGCAAGGCACCTGATGGCATGACCTCCTGGGGGCAGCTCCACCTCTCTGTCTCTGGACTCTTGGCCAACACTTTGGCCAAAAAAAGGAGAAAAAAAATCATCTGCTGATAAACTCTGACTTCAGCTGCTGAATTCTGAGTTCTGGAAGTCTGGCTGCGATGGTTGCAGGAGAGGATGTGGATTTTGGCTAGGGACATGAAAAATTTAGGCAGGTCACTTAATCTGTCTGCCTCGGTTTCTTCCATTGTAAAATGGGGGAGGATAACAATAGCCTCCCAGGGTTGTTGTGAGGATCCAATCAGATAATATTTGTAAAATGTTTCACCGAGTGCCTGGCACATAGTGGGTGTTTAATAAATACTTGCCTCCTTCCCCTTCCCCTTTCATGATCTTCGAGGTATCAGCGCCTTCTCCTTCCCAAAATTACCTTGCTATATTTATTAATGTCCATGTAGGACTAATTATTGTTGTTTCTGTTATCTCCGGTGACTGGCACACAATAGGTGTATGAGAAGTACTTCTTGACTAATTAATTGATAAAGTTCACACTACAGGTATATACCTTGAGAGGTTAATTCATTTTGGCAAAAGTGCTCTTCATTTGACAACAGGAGTCTTACCTCCAAGTGAAAGTCCAGATTTAAAACCTCTATGGTATCACCTTTCTGTACTTCAGTCTTATTTCTCATTACTTACTCACATGAAAGTCACTGGGCTGATCTATTTTTTTGTTCCTCAAGCACAATCCCCATTCTTCCAGCCACTGCACCTTTGCTTACTAATTTTCTTTCTCCTGCCTTTAATACCTATGGATACCGCGCCCACCCCTCCCAAAAAAAGTATTAGACCAGGTGACTTCATTATCCCTTCCAGGTCTTTCTCTCTCTTTCATTGATCCCAAGCCTTTGTCACCATATACCTGTCCATGGGGGAAGAAGGTCAGAGTCAGAGGACACATGTTCAAATCCCAGCATCATCACTTATGCCATCCATTAGACTGGCCAAAATGCAACCTTTTTGCATCTCATTGTCCTAACTCTTAAATGAGAAGGTTGGATTAGATGGCCTGTAAGATCCTTCCCTTCCAAGGACTAATTCTACGACCTTACAGCACTCACCTGTATCACCTATTGGACACTACTGGCATAGTTATTTCTTTTTTGATATGTATCTAGCATCTTCTCTTTTAGATTATAAGCTCCTTCAGGGCACCCCTTCATCTTACTCATTTTTGTATCTCTCACAGTATTTAGTAAAGTTTTTTTTTTTTTTAACCTAAGGCAGAACATCAGAACTGAAAAAAAATATTTTGGAGGTCATTTCATCTGATCCCTTGATTTTATAGGTGAGATGTTGTCATTATTATTGGTCAGTCATTTCCATCATGCCTCCAGATGGGATAGTGTACGGTAAATAAATTCATGAAGGCAACCAAAAAAATCCAATTATTACACTAATAAATTACGTTGAAAAATATTTAATGAGTAGGATAAAGGAAGTGTTGGTTGCACTGTGGGTACAGCACTTTAGTTAGGAAGAGTAGGATTATAAGAGAGTCAGATGCCACCATAATGTATGAGGATAGTTTAACCCAAATTGGAAATGCTTAACTGGAGAAATGAAGACCTGGGGTGGGAGGAGGGGCTCAATGATGGCCATGTACAATCACTGTGTTCAGATATCTAAAGGGAAAAGGAAGATGATTTTTCTGAAGACTTTTAGAAGGGAGCTGGGACCAATGTACAAACTTTATAGGAAAAGAGATCAGCTCAACATTAAGAGGAATCTTCCAATAATCAGATCTGGTAGTGAGTTCCCTGTCACTAGAGGATTTTTAAGTAGAAGCCGGATGATCCCTTCTTAAGGATATGGCCCAGAGGAATTCATGTTTCATATTGGAGCCCCTTCCAGCTCTAACATTCTACTATCCTTGTGGACTGGCTGATTTAATGAGTCACTGAAGGTTTCTTTTAAATAGACCAGGATGATTAAAATAGGATTCAGTTTACACAAAATTAGGGAGCAGGAAAATGCCTATTACGTAAAGCAAGGTCTGCATTCAGAAGGAAACTTGGAACCAGTAGCATCCCTGAAAAGGCTTAAATATGTAAAACAGCCTGCTCAAATCCTCCCCCCCATTCACCCTTCTCTCCCCTCCTCCTTCTCCACTGACCCCTATGTCCTACGTCTATATCTTCTTCCCTAACTCCTTCTCTTTTCATTCCCACTCCTCCGCCCACTGTCATCCTCTCTTATTGATAAAGTTTTTGTTTGGGATCATTTTCATATAAACACTGGGTTGCCCAGAGGGGAGGGGGAGCCAGCAGGGGTGACCCTTCTATGTTTGCTTGCTGCTCTCCGTAGCTGGAAAGCTGGACTTGGGCAGCCTGGTGCTTGCCCACAGTATTCAGCTCTGATAAAGCTCCTGGGCTTGATAACCTTTTCCAGTTAGGTGTCTCTATGTGTTCAGAAATGATGTGACCGCCCGCCCCCCTTGTCAGAACAGAATGGGGGGACGAGGACAGTCTGACCTTACAAACGAATGTCATCAACATCTCCTCTGAATCCCTGGGTACCATCTGTTCCTTTGCAGGGGCTCACACAGACCCTATGCCGAGACCCATGTTCTTGAGCCACAAGTTCATTTGACAAAGCCTGAATATCTTAGGAATTAAAAACTGGAATAGGCTTATGAGATCTTTTGGTCCCTCGTTCAAGGGAGGTGGCAATGGAGTTTCAGGGAGAGGCAGTGACTTCCCCAAGATCACATAGTTCCTAAAGAACATGACAAATTTGATTTTTTTTGTTCTTCCTGCTAAAGCAGGTGAGGATAGGAGCGACCAGAAAGAAAGCTCTGAGTTCAAATCTGACCTTAGGTACTTACTTAGCTATATTCAGTTAACTCATGTCTTGACAGTTTCCACATACATAAAATGGGAATAATAATAGTACCTGCTTCTCAGGGTAGTTGTAAGGTTAAAATGACCTTGTGACAACATGATCATTCAATTATGAAAATGTTTAGAAAATGTTTGAGTAGATTTGGAAAATACCTTAGAGGAGAGAGAAGGAGAAAACTCTGGAGGCTATATAAAGGCCCACAATGACTTTTCAATAAGAAATATCCTTTGGGACAACACTTTGATCAGAGGCAAATTATGTGATGTGATTGGAGGAGTACCAGAAATCTGTCAGTGGAGATATCTATCGCTTGATCAATTGATAGATATAGATATAGATATAGATATATAGATATAGATATAGATATAGATATAGATATAGATATAGATATAGATATAGATATAGATATATCTCCTGGGGCCCTGTGGAAACATCATGGTCCAAGGGAAGACCTCTTGGACACCCAGCTTTTGTCCTTGCTCAGCCACTGACTAGCTGGGGAATATCCCAAAATCCTCCTTCAGGTTGCAGAAGCTTGGAGCTACCACCCTCCGTTCTTTCTGTTCCTCAGAGCTCTGCTGTAATTTGATCTGCTTTCTTACCTCATAATCCTTTTTGTCCTGTTTTGTCACTCTACTTCTCCAGGAAACGAACTTGGAAGTCACAGCACTTAGCCCAGTTTTGGCTCTAAAATATGTTATCTTGGCTTGAGCATCAAAAGCTAACCTAGCTAAGTATGAAGAGGCTGACCATCATCAGGCTGGCCAAAACTTGACCAAGTTGCCAGAGCACAGCAACTCTTGAAGACTGTCATGGAAGGGAACCAATTGGCATCAGTGAAAAGCATCCTGAAAGATATTATTAGAATTTCTTGCTTCTGAATTTGGGTAGGGAGAGGACACAAGTTGTTTCCCACTTTTAAAAGGAGCTATTGAAAAATAGGATTTAGTTAAAGATTTAAGAAAATCTTTCTCCCTTTTCCCTTCTCCACTCCCCCATAAAATCCTTATCCTCTAGGTGAGTGTGATGTCCAGTCTGTGATAAATATTAGTGACTGATGTCATCAGTAGGGAATCACTGGCAGACAAAGAGACCTCTAAGTGTGGGATTCATGAACACATCCCCTCACACCTCTCCTCTATTTCTCTGGGTCCTGTCTTTTGCCTACATCAGACTAGGAGGCCTGGCTGCTGAGCAGGGAAAGATCCTGGGGGGGAGGAAGAAAAGGGGGCTCTTCCCTCTTTTACTAGCAAACAACAAAAATTAGCATCATTATTTTTATTATTGCCTGCTAATAGAATAAGAAGATATAATAACGTGGTACAGAGCTGAGAACATAATCAAAGGATTTGGGGACATTGTTATTGCTGGGAATGATAATGGTGGATTTTGAAATGGAGCCCAGTGGGCTGGGAAGATCCCCGCGTGGTATGAATGTGCTTTTCAGCTTTATGCAAGTGGGTTTGGTATCAACTCCCTTCCCAAATATTTTAGACTTCAATAATAAAGGCAGGAATTCTTCTTCCCCACAGCCAACCTCAGGATACGGGATATAAGGGTTTTACTTCTGCACATAGGCCAATGGTGGCAGGGAGTCATTGACACAGTTGCCAAATAGAGTCCCTGTCTGGGTGCAGATTTGGTGCCTTCACTGTCTTGGGGAATGTGGCCCTAGCTCTGAAGACTGAAGCTTTATATGGCATCAGAATTAGGAAATATTCCAAGGAAACAGAATAACAGGACTATGGGTTTTAGAGCTGTAAGAGACCTTCCAGATCTTCTATTCCAATGTCCTCATTGGGGGAAGTCTCTGGTCCAAAGTCACCAGCCAGCTGGGGCAAAGCCAGGACTCACGTTCAGGTCCAGGGCTCTTCCACCATATCCCAGTGCCATGCTCAGGCTTCAGAGGGTCATGGCTTCCACATTCCTTTCTCTAAGGTCCTTTATAGATCTAAAATCCATGGTTCTGTTATTTCTTGTTTTCTTGGAATCTTTCCTAATCCTTCTTCCATCCAGGGCCTCAGTCCTCAGCAGCAGATGCACATCCCTCCATTTTCCTTCTTTAAACCCAACTTCTAGGTCCTCTTCCTCTAGGAAATGAACCTGGAGTCAGAGCCCTTCCCCACTGCTATAGGGAATAAGCACTTAATAAGCACTTGTGGACTTCATTTTCCTTGGGTTTTAATCCTAGCTCTAAAACTCTAAAGTCACAGGTAAGTCATGTCACTCTCTACAGTGAAGAGGTCACTTTTGCCTAGACCAGACATGCTCCTCCTGCCCAGAAAAGCAGCATAATATAGAGGAAAGAATGCTGGATTTAAAACCAGGCAAAAGTTCCAAGTCTGCTTGGACTTGTCAGAAGGATGAGGAATTCAGAGAAGCCTGGGAAGACCTGTATAAGGTGAAGTGAGGGAGGCAGAAGAACAATATACATAATGATGACAATAATGCAGATGAAAAGAACAGTAAAAGGAGACAGAACTTGAGTAACTGTGATTAACCTTGGTTCTGGAGAATAGGTTATGGTGGGGTACAACAAGTACAGAATACTGTGTACAGATGTCTTCAGATGAGATCACTAAGACTGATTTTGCTTAATTGCTTTTCTTTGTCATGAGGGAAGGCTCATGGAGGGATAGAAATTATTGAAATAGGAAAAAAACCCAAAATATTCCAATAAAACTTAAAAAAAATTTCTAGCTGTTACTAGTTGTGTAATATTGGTTAATTCATCTCTCTGAACCTCAGTTCCCTGCTGTGGAAAATGAGTAGGTTTCTAGCTTTCAATCCTACCTACCTGAATTTGTGACTTTTAAAATCGGACTTTGTATACAGCTGTGGGAGTTTCTATAGTCATAGTGATTCAGTGAATGCTCTGGGAAGACCGATAAAACTTCTGGGTCCTCTGGCTGATGTCTCATCCAGCCGTGTTTCTGGCCCTCACCTGCCCCTGTCACCATCACCACCATCACCATTGCTGCCATGTTTAAGTGTCCCTGCGAGAGCAGCATTGCATGACCAAAAGGATGATGTGATTGGCTCATCATGAGCAAAAAATCGTTTTTGCTGAATTCAACTGGAGCCAGTCAGGAGGCAACCAGGCAGACAAGAGGCCTGATGGGTGGCCAGGACTTGGAGCTTCTGGGCTCGATTTCTCCTTTTTCTCCTTTGTTGACACTCTGGGATTGTGACACAGACATGTAGCACTCCCTTCGCCCCAGCCCAACCAACCAGAGCCCAGATTTGTCTTTCTCTTGGCAGCAAGACATAAATGGGAAGCTGAGCATTAGGAAAACCTAAGCCAGGGGATATCAGGCTCCAGATAAGATGTGGAAAGGGGAACAATTTGGTGGTTAATGAGCACTTGTTGAGTAACTGTTCCATACTTCTGGATCCTTGGAGGACTGTAATGGAAAAAAAAGAGATCCCTTAATGTGAGGAATAATACAGGGTCTCATCCTTGAGAAGATGAAACTGCGGACCTCTCTGCAACTGTTTTGTGGGGCTTTAGGTAAGTCTTCTGGGCCTCAGTTTCCCTGTCTGTTAAATGAGACCGTACCGAATAGTCTCCAGATCTGAGATAATTTGATCTTAAATTAAAGAACACAGCATGGTAGAGACATAATAAGGGAGCTTAGGCAGGAGGCAGAATGAGGTGAGCAGAAAAGAAAAGATGGCTCTCGCCAGGTTGCAAAAGAAGATCATACCTCTCTACAGAAACATAACTAGGGTGAACAAATCATGGCACTGAAATTTAGAGAGGTTAAAATCCTTATATTCCTTTAGCACTTAGCATCTACCTAGAAAGAATAATTAATTAAAATAGGAAGTTACCAGATGAGCTGCTACTCCCTCCCCAAGATGAGTTTCTCCCTGGCCCAGTTCATCTAGCTTTACCCTAAACCCAATATAGTCTCTCCAGTATCAGCCCTGTCGTGGGGAGCTCATTCTAGTATCCTTTCTCACTCCTACAAGCCCTTGTGACTCAAAATTTCTCCATCCTGTCCTCAAGCTGAATTCATATCTAAAAGCTGATTTGAGAGCTATTTTATGATGTTTGCCCTGATAAAATTTTATATAACTTGCCCCAATGTGAAAATTTCTGGTTATGACTCTAGTCTTCCCACCCTCATTTCTGACACGTCCCCCTAAAATTTACCCAACAGAAACCCTAGATTGACTGACCTCTACAATCTGGGAGCCAGTGAAGAGAATGCAAGCTTCTAGGGTAAGTACCCAGTGCTATCCACTCTGGAAAGCTTTCATAAAACATTTTTATCTCCTCCTCTCTCCCATTCCTCTGGCCCAGATCCACACCTCACCTGCCAGGCTGGGCAGCCCCTCTATGCAAGAGAATTACAGCACCTCTTTCCAGGGAGAATGCTCCCCCCTTCCCCCAATCAGGCTGAGGAAATGCAATTTTTCAATCTCTAACTGTGCAAACACTAATACTGCAGAAGCTAATTTTACAGAGTTCCACTCTGAGAACTCGTCTTTGTCCCAGAATTCCTCAGCTTGGGGAGATTAGCAGTTGGGAGATTGGAAAAAATAAGTTATTTTAAAATTCAGCATAAAACATATACTCCCTCCTCTCATCTCCTTTGCCTTCCTTCTCCTCCCTGTTTCTCTCCCCCCTCTCTCTTTCCCTCTCTCTTTCAGACTCAATGAGCTTAAAAAAATGGTTTTTGATTGGAAAGGAGCCTCTTACAAGAGAGGAAGAGAGGGGAAACCAGAGTGGGGTGGGGATGCCACAAATAACAGTAATAATTGAAAGGCAGGAAGGAGGAAGTATTGTCATGCTGCTAACCTGAAAAATCTTGGCTTCTCTCTATTCTTTCTTTCCCTATCCTTGTTCATAATTCTTAGCCCAACTTGAATCCAGGGCTGTGTGTAAACCACACTGCTATATCAACCTGTCTTACCTCCCAAGAGCAAGGAGAAGGAAAAAGCCATTTTTCTCTCCATCTTGCAGGAAGATTCTGCCTCCCAAAATCTGATTCTGCTGGTAGGTTTAGGGGTCTCTGTGACTCCTCCAGACCCAAGGTCGAACTCTTTTTAAGTCCCTGGCTTCTGTTGGACTCAACCCTTCTTTCTGAGCCTTAGGCTTTCTTATGTTTGTTTCTGGCACGGAATAGACAGCTTAATAAATGTTTGTAGAGTGAATGAATGAGTTCATAGCTTTTAGAAATTTTAAAAATCAACTAGTCCAACCTTGATAGGACAAGAAAGAAAAGGTGACTTGCCTATAGTCACCAGTAATAATTGTTGGAGCTAAAATTTGAACCCAGGCCTTCTGCTTGCAAAGCTAATGCCTTACATATGTCCAAGCTGCTTCCCCAGATTCACTTCCTCAATGTCATAATGATCTCCCCCATCTTTGGAACTCAAACAATCTATCCCATATAACCATAGCCTTCTGATGTATTGTCATATCAATTAGCCTAGGGGCAAGGGTGACTGATTTCCTGTCTCTCCTCTATACCTATATAATTTAGAATAGGAATAAACATATGGCAGAGGGGATGGGGCTTAATAAAGACAACCAACTAGGATTAGAAATAGAATTATTAAATAATTGATATGTCAAAATTAATTAATATATTAATAATAAATAAAATTTATTCTTATAAATAGAATAATTATAAATTAGAATAAGAAGACAGCTTTAAATATTATCTAGTCTAACCCCTTCTTTTAAAGAATAAACCAAGATTCAGATAGATAAGGAAATTTGCTCAAGGTCACTCCAGTAGATAAAGAAGTAAGGAAATAAAGATTTAAGTACCCTTGATGTGCCAAGCACTACAAAATGTTTTTACAAATATTATCTCATTTGATCCTTACAAATACCCTAGTGGATAGGTTATTATCCCCATTTGGCAGGTTGATTTTTTTAAGCCATTATTATTCCCATTTTATATTTGAGGAAATTGAGGCAAAGACCTGTTAAGTGACTTGCCCAGAATCACACTGACAACAAGTGTTTGAGGTCAGATCTTTCTGATTTCAGATCCAAATCTTACTCTATTCATTTCATTACCTAGTAGAGGCAGAGGTGATACTCTAGTCATGATCTTCTAACCTCCAACAAAAACTTGGTCTAATCCTTAATCAAAAATGCTTATGACTTCATTATGATATTGGAAGAAGAAAGAAGACAGATTTCAGAGATTTTTTAAAAAGAGGCATGTGTGATGGGGAAGTATAGTTAGTCAACAAATAAATATTTATTAGGCACTTACCTACTATGTGTAAGCATATGCTTAAGTGCTAAGTGCTGGGTTTATAAAGAAAGCCAAAAGAGAGTATGGCTCTCTTGATAATGTTTAATCTCTTCTAGTCTACATATTGTACCTAGTTTGTTTGCTTGTTTGTTTGTTTGTTTTTTTGTTGTTGTTGTTGTTAACTCTTCCATCAGAGTGCACACTCTTTGAGGACAGGATTTTTTTTTCCTTTGGCCTTTCTTTGTATCCCTAGCTCTTAGTATAGAACTTGGCACTAAGTAAGCATTTAATAAATGTGTATGACTCAAAGATAATTCCCGACCTCAAAAAACTTGTATTCTACTAGTCACAAAATAATATCAATTCACATGTATCCAATGCTTTGAGTTTTGCAAAATTCTTTCATTTGAGCATCACAACACTCTTGTGAACTAAGTGTTATTATCATTCTCATTTTACAGATAAATAAACTGAATCTTAGAAAATCAAATGATTCTCTCAAGGGTCAGAGAGCTAATAAACATCTGAGTCAGGATTAGTGGATTGGAGGTGAGGTCTTGCTGACACTAAGTTCAGCATTCTATTCCTCTAACATATCAACAGGGGTGGGTGCATGTGGTAATAGACAAAGAGAAAGTATATATGATAATAGACAAAAAGAGCATTCTATTTCCTGCAACATATCAACAAGGATGTGTGCATGTGGTAATAGATGAAGAGAAAGTATATATGATAATAGGTGAAGAGAGAGCATTCTATTTCCTCCAACATATCAACAAAGGTGGATGCATATGGTAATAGACAAAGAGAAAGTGTATATGATAATAGACAAAAAGAGCATTCTATTTCCTGCAACATATCAACAAGGATGTGTGCATGTGGTAATAGATGAAGAGAGAGCATTCTATTTCCTCCAACATATCAATAGGGTGTGTGCATGTGGTAATAGATGAAGAGAAAGTATATATGATAATAGGTGAAGAGAGAGCATTCTATTTCCTCCAACATATCAACAAAGGTGGATGCATATGGTAATAGACAAAGAGAAAGTGTATATGATAATAGACAAAAAGAGCATTCTATTTCCTGCAACATATCAACAAGGATGTGTGCATGTGGTAATAGATGAAGAGAGAGCATTCTATTTCCTCCAACATATCAACAAAGCTAGATGCATGTGGTAATAGATGAAGAGAAAGTATATATGATAATAGGTGAAGAGAGAGCATTCTATTTCCTCCAACATATCAACAGGGTGTGTGCATGTGATAATAGACGAAGAGAGAGTATATATGGTAATAGAAGAAGAGAGAGCACCAGCAAGCAAGGGATCAGGAAAAGTTTCTCCAAGGAGAGGGCACATGAGCTGAACCCCCTGATCAAGTGACACCCATGGAATGACTTTAGCTGGAGTTCATTTACACTTGTTTATTCTCATTCCATCCATAACAGATGAACAGCATAATAGCTATGGCTTTCTGGATGCCAAGAACTCAGAAACATCCTAATGAAAAATAAATGTATTTACAAGGAGATGTCAAAACAGCCTGAGAAAAGTCAAAGGAATGAGGTTGTACCAGGGACAGGGACTTTTATTTCATCCTCTAGCATGGTCCACAGGCTGCTCTGGCGGCGTAAAGAGATAAATATTTTAAAAAGCAACACTTTGGTGATGCATGGTTATGCAAGACAAGGAATAATTAGAAAATAAATGACTTTTAAAAAAAAACACAGAATTACAAACGTTGCGCCCATCAGATTAGTGAGGAGTTGGGCCAAGACTGCGTTCCATCACAGTGAGTATTTGCTATCATCTGAAACTTGAAGGAAGAAGATGGAAATCAGCCCCAAATCCAAAACTACCTTCCAGCTTAAAATAGAAAAATACTCCAAATCAATCGAGTCTCTGGAATTTTTCTGCAGGCTTCATTTGGCAGCTTCCAGAAAAGCAAAGAGATAGGTTTTCTCAGGCTTCTCACCAGTAGCAGCTTGGTCTATAAATAGCTTAATCTCCTTGAAAGCAGAAAATAAAAAAAATAAATAAATAAAAAATAAAAAAGGGAGGGAGAGAAAGAAAAAAAAAAAACTAAATCCACAGACTCCTACAAGTCCTGATTGTTCCATTCTCCTTCCTAAGCACTTGGCTCTGCTGATAGTGTCTGCTGGAGTCCTCAACTCTTAAAGCACTGACTTTGGATTTGACCTAGAAAATATCTAAGTGA
This sequence comes from Antechinus flavipes, assembly GCF_016432865.1. Lineage (NCBI taxonomy): Eukaryota > Metazoa > Chordata > Mammalia > Dasyuromorphia > Dasyuridae > Antechinus > Antechinus flavipes. Next base: position 83,016,834 of record NC_067398.1, on the reverse strand, counting down.
ACCTAAAATGGGGCTGGAGGTAAGGAAAGTGACAAAAGAGCTGAATTCCAGTCTCAGCTCAGCCACTTACTCATTAGGTGACCTTGGGTTGAGAAACTGAGGATACAAATGTGGATCCTGGTTCTTCTAATTTTCTGTGTGATCTAGAGCCAGTCATTGTACTAGGCACTCTCCTTCTTCCATAAAACAAGCAGAATGGACATGATGAGTTTAAGGAGATCCATTTTGAGATGTCTACTAGGCAGTGTTTAAAGCAAGACTGGATGTCAGCAGAAACATTAGACTTAGAAAGAGATTGGATAATCATTAGCATAAAGTTGATAACAGAATTCATAGGAATTAATGAGATCACAAGTAATAGTAAGGAATAGTAAATAGGGAGAGGAGGGGAGGTCCCCAACAGAGCCTTGTGGGATATTCATAGTAGGTGTGGCCTAGATGAAAATCCAGCAAAGGTGCTTGAATAGAATACTCTCCTAGGTAGATGGAGAATTCAGTCAGTTTCTAGAGAGAAAAGAGTAAAAGAGAAGAGAGTGATTGGCAGGGCTTAAAGCTGCAGAGGAGTCAGAAAGAAGGAGGATTGAGAAAATGCCAATGGATTCAGAAATTAAGAGATCACTGGTAACTCTGGACAGGGTGGTCTCAGTGCAGACGCGAGAGGTAAAAAGAAAGTGGGAGGAGAGGAAGTAGAGACATATTGCACTTATTTCTAGTTTATCCTGTTTATAGCTTGTTTGTGCAAAGTTGTTTAAATAGTGGATCCCTCCATTAGATTCTGAGCTCCCTTTTGCTTTTCTTTGTATCTCCAGTCCTTAGCTTAGGCACCTACTGGAGCTGAAATTCTTAAGGAATTTAGCCACAAAAGACAGGAGAGATATGGGGACAATAATGGAAATGAAGGATGGAGGAGATGGTGGGTCAGACTCCCAGTACAATAGTATTGCAGGGGAGAGAGCACCACGAATGAAAAGACCAAAGAAGGTTTTCTTGAGGAAGGGAAAGATTCAAAGGGGCAGGAACAAGAAGGAATTCTAGGCATGAGTCAAGGTATAAGAGGTAGGAAAGAGTCCTTTTGATTGGGGGCCATTGGGGAGTCAGGCCAGTGTTGAGGACAACTTAGCTGAGATTGTGTTCCTCTTAACAGCAGTAATGAGAGGTTCCTTTTTGATCCTGCTTCTGCCTTGGCCAAGCCTTGGAATTCTATTTTAAATATTTAACTGGCTTGCTACTCTGGGAAAGTCAACTACTCTTTTGGAGCTTCAGTTTAACAGCACCTAGCCTTCCCAGTGTTGCCAAGAACAAATGAGATAATGTATTCAAAGCAACATTGAAAATGAATGTAAATGCAAACCTTAGGTGGTCAGTAGGCATTTATTAAGCTCTTACTATATGCTAGGCATTAAACTAAGGACCGGGGATACAAAGAGAAGCAAAAGGGAGCTGAGAATCTAATGGATGGATCCACTATTCAGACAACTTTGCACAAACAAGTTATAAACAGGATAAACTGGAAATAAGCACAATATCGTTGTGCTGTGATTATTGTTATTGTTGATATTATTTCTTCTCCTTGGTCCTTCTCTCCACTCATTTGTGAGTTTCTTAATCTCTTGGTTTCATCAAGGAATAACATTTACATAGCCCCTTCCATATGCCAGGTACTACAATAATCACATTACAAATTTGATCTCATTTGATCTTCATAATACCCCTGGGAGCATGGTTATCATTATTCCCACTTTATAGTTAAGGAAACTGAGGTAGACAATGTTTAAGTGAATTACCCAGGGCATAGCAAATATCTAAAATAGAATTTGAACTTGGGTCCTCCTGGCCCACTGGATCACCTTTTCTTGCTGCTATCTAAATACTGAGTGACAGAAAAATCAAAGGACCTTGTTCTTATGTATTTTTTCCAGTCATCTTTTCCAAGTCAGCAACCTTCACCCTCATGGTGGAAGTCTTTTTGGGAACATGCACTTTTTTACTTTCAGAATTGGGCTGGATTATGCAAACAGGGATGCACATTGTAGCACAATGTCTCTGGGTAGATGGCACATCTATATTTTAGCCTTGGCAAGCACCACTCACCAGCCACAAGCTTTCCAAGTTCCCACAGCATGAGTGAGTCCAATAATACTCTTCCCATCGCACAGTGGGGAAAACATAAGCAACGAGGGCACCTGCCCACCAAGCAGAGGCAAAGCTGCCTTCAGAGGCTGGCAGCTCTTGTCTGTGGTTCAAATTGCTTGAACGTGTGTTCAGCAATGAAGTACTCTATGCCATGGAAAAACACAAGGTTTACAGATTGAGTAGAGGTCCTGACTTTGTGAAGTTCACAGACTGTCAGGACAACACACTAATTTTATATGATATATGAATATGTGGGACCTTGTCAAACAAGGTACTATATTAGTTAGGGGGAGGGAGACAGTCATTATCTCCAAAACAGATCTGAAGGAGTCTCGTATAGGAACAACATCTGATATGGAGCTTAAAGTAGTAGTAATTTGATAAAAGAGTGAAGAAGAGGTTCCTTCCTGGTTTGGGTAATAGAATGAAGAAAATATAGAGGTAAGAGACTACCAAGCATATTCCAGGATGAATGGAGAGTAGAAGCAAGGGGTGGTGAAGTTTGGGGGAAGTATAGAGTAAAGAAAAGAGGAATAAGAGAACATAAGGTCAGAAAAGTTGGATGGTACCTGAGTGTCTGTGAATGTCCGGAAAAGCAATCTGACCTTTAAATTAGTAAGTAATAAGGGATCCACTCAAGATTTTTGAACAGTGACACAAATCCATCTCCCTAAATCTCAAGGGCTCAGTCTATCCTTTGTAAGCTGTCAAAATGATCTCTCTAAAATATCTTTCACAATTGCCACTCTCGTATGAAAAACTGATAAAGGCTCTGTTTTGCTGAATGAAGTCCAAACTTTGCCAACCCATAACTACCTATTTGCCATATTCATTCACATATTCATCTTGGACTCCTTTCTTTGTCACCCACTGAACACATCACACTTATTCCTGTCTCTGAGTATTTGCTTATTTTGTCCCCATTTGACATATTTCCCCTTTTCTTCTTACTCCACTTATAAAATCATAGAATCTTAGAATGTAGAACTTGGACTTCCTTCTTCCTCATCCCCATTTTAGAGGGGGGAAACTGAGGCTCCAAAAATCAAAATGATTTCTCTATAGTCAGTCTTGGACAGAAAACCGGTGACAATCCATCCCTAAATATGGGTTTCCTGACTCCCTCCCCTCCGTCTGGGGCTCTTTCTGCTGTATTCTATCGTTTCTTCTGGTATTTTCTCTAAAAATCTAACTCAAGTCTGCTAAGAAGCATTCCATGACTGCGTTGTCATTTCCCTTCTCCCCTACACACTAATAACTCATTTGTCGTCCCTCAGCAACAAATCAATGTAACTATAAACTACATATGATTTCTATTTATATACTTTCATAGTTCTGTAATGATTTGTCACCTAAGGGCAGAGACTGGGTCTTTTCCTTATGGTGACTCTCTCTCTCTTTCTCTGGGAGCACTGTTAGAAAGGAATGCTCACTCCTATACAGATTCTCTCCAGACTCCCTTTCCTCCTCACCTTCTTCACTTATGCAAATAACCTTATATCTTTCCATTCTACCCCCTTTATACTTCCCTTTTACTTATTGTCTTATTCCATTATAATTTAAACTTCCTAAAGGACAGTTTTGGTTTTTTTTTTTGCCACCTTTGTTGTTATTCTGTTCTGTCCAACTCTCTGTGACTCCATTTGGATTTTCTTGCTAAAGATACTGGAGTGGTTTATTATTTCCTTCTCACCTCATTTTACACATGAGGAAGCTAAAGCAATCAAGGTTAAATGACTTCTCTGGGGTCACTCAGCTAGTAAGTGTCTGAGGCTAGATTTGAACTCAAGTGTTCTTCACTCCAAATCTGGTGCTTTATCCACTGCACTATTTAGCTTTGCATAGCATTTTATGCAAAAATTTGCATACATTTGCAATATAGTAAACACTTTTAATAAATATGTGATCCATTGCTGATCTACTTGTTGAGTGATTAAATGCATGAAAGTTCAGAAATCAGATTTTTGAAAGACCCATAGAAATTTTCATTTTCATTTTCAATCATTGGGATTGAATAAGAGTAATTAGTCTGAAACTTAGATTTTTATAAAAAATTTCAAACTTCACTACTTTCAAGTACATAGACAATAAGGACCATCTATAGGATATATATATCCTATATAGGGATAATAGGATAATATTGTATCACTCTCCTCCCCGCCAAAAATCTTCCTGATAGGCTATAATAAACAGATAGGAATCATTTGTAATTAACACATTACATACAAATTGACTGGACTTCTTGGTGTTTTAAAGAGTAATTTTTTTAGGCTAAGCATCTTTTTCCAAGAGCTCCCTCTGAACATAATACCACAAATTCCTTGTTAATTTAATATTGTATAAAATAATTTGGTTTTTTTTGGTGGGGTTGCAGTTATTAATATCATTAAATATAGTCTAGGAAGTGCTACAAGCTTAAGATGTCAAGGAGACCTGTGAAAGCTGGGCAGGACCCCAGGCTGAGCTGAAAAACAGCTTTGGGTGTCAGACAAGTATCACAGATGGGCTGCATCCCCCCTAAACCCCTCAGGATCCTCAACATGCCAGGGTACATTTTCTTCAAGACTTCATGCCCCTGGTTTCCAAGCTTCACTTAGAGACCACAGAGTAGACATTTAGGCCTGGGGATAAATTGGTTTTTAAAAGCAAGGGGCAAGAAAAGGCAGGTGTCTTAAACTTGATAATTTTAAAAGCTGTGGAGAGAAATGAAAATTCCTTGGAGCTTTCATCCTTCATCATGTCCTTGCTGAACCCTGAGCTCAGCTATATAGGCCTGGTTGAAGTCTTAAGTCCCTGCTCTGTCATTTGCTAAAATGGAAGGGTTAAGAGAAGGTTGAGATCAAATGGTCTCTGAAATCCCTTTCAGCATAAATATTCTGAGAATCTGGGAGGTGCAGACCCAGGCCTGGTCTAGAGAGGAGGAGAAAAAGAAAGAACATGCTTTTCTCTACAAGACCATGGTCTTAGGGGTGCATGGGGAGAAGGAAGATTCATACACAATGGACAATACAGGATATGATTAAGCGTTGCGTCATCTGGTATAGACTGTGAGAACTATAAATGGTTAGAGGATAGCAGCATCAGAATGGGCAGGAGGAATCAGAAATGGAAGTCTTGGATGGAGTGACAGCTCTTAAAATGGGTCTTGAAAAGATAGAGACGATTTGGACAGATGGAGAAGAGAGGAGGCCATTCTAGAAAGGGGAGGGGATATCACAAGCAAAAAAGTATGCCATCCAGAATAAGAACAAAGTATGTGGGTGACCAAGACCAGTAAGAATCAAAGAACAAATGGAGGAGGAACAGCTGAGAAGCTGGAAAGGTAACTTGAATCAGGACATGAAAGACCTTGAATTTCAGGTGAAGGAGTTTGGATATGATCCCATAGACAGTGGAGAGTCAGTGATGGTTTATAAACAGGGAAGGGAATATGATAGCAGGGAGTTTAGTCTGTCATTGTGTATAGGATGGATTCAATTCACCAAATGTATTAAGCTCCTATTACATGTAGGTGGAAGACAAAAATGAGTAAAAAGATAGGATTTCTGACCTCCCAGAGCTTGGTTGAATAGAAACACATACAAATTACTATACTGTATAGAGAAAAAAATACAGCTATGTCGACTGTATATAAATGTTATTTAGATATATTTGGATATTCTATATAGAAATAACCTATTTTTATAATGTCAAGCAATAAACAAAGTCAGTGAATAAAGATTTGAGTACCTATCATGTGCCAGGCACTGGGCTGAGTGCTTGAAAATACAAGAGGTAAAAGATGGACCCTGCCTCCATGGAGCTTTCCACAGTGCTGAAAAGATTAACACAATACTTAAAATAGTCCTATGAGGTAAGGGGCACAAATAATCCACCCATTTTACAGATGGGGAAAGAAAGACTCAAAAAGCCTAAGTGATGTCAGTCAAATAGAGGAGGTGGGAGGGAGGACCTGAAGCCAATTCCTCTGACTCAACGTTGGGTTCTCTTTCCTCTCTCTGCCACAAAGAGGGATACACCCTGATTTAAAATATGTGCTTTTGGTAAAATCAGAGACCTTGGGTTCAGATATGCCACTTACTGTATGACCTTGGATAAATTGCAACCTCTCTAGGCTGCAGTTCCTTATCTATAAAATAAAGGGACTAAAGTTAGCCAGCTGCTAAGTAAGGTCCCTTTCAACTTGAAATCTATGATCCAATGATCTCCAGACTTAGGGTCTCCTGCTCTCAGGGCTCTTAATACAGATGCCTTTCATCACCTGATCTGTGGAGCAGCCTGAGCCCAGAGAAGAATTTGACAAAGGCCATGGTTCACTAGCTGAGAATATGGAACTTCATCCTTGCCTGAGAAAACTCCTTCCTTGTACCCCAGAGATGCCTGTCACCTGAGAATTACTCCACATCAGCACACTCAACAGCATTGAAATCTCTGCTGTTCTTCTGGGGAGAGGGACATACTTATGGAAGCATATGTGTGTGTGTGTGTATATATTTTCTTTACAAAGAATAGAGACTGGCTCTGTGATTTCCTAGATATAAGGAACTCCCAGGGGAGGATACTCCCTTCACCAGCATGGAATGCCATTTTTGCAGAGTTTTAGTTCCAGAGTTGTTTTTTTTTTTTCATTTTTTTGAGACACAAAGCCCTTTTGGGCAGTCTAATAACCCTATGGATCCCTGCTTGGAATGTTTTCTAAGTGCATAAGGTATATACAAGTAAAATGGAAACAAATTTTTTCTTTTGGTCTGCTTCTTTCACAAGACTAATATGGAAATATATTTTACATGATTGCACATATATAACCTGTATCAAATTAATTACAATATTAGAGAAGGGGGAAGTGAATGAGGCAGGGAGAAAATTTGGAATTCCCAAATTTTAAATGACTATTACAATTTGTCTTTACACGTAATCAGAAAAATAAAATACTATTAGAATGGAAAAAAATATATATCAAAATACAATTATCAAAAATATTAAAATAAAACCCCCAAGACCCAAATTCATGGACCCCACCGTCAGAACCTCTGTTTTAGAAGTTTCCTAGGGAATTGAGAAGTAAACCCTGGTTAAGCATAGATTGCTTCAGCAATGTCTAAGAGAAAGGAGATAACACAATCCCCCTGTTTTTGAAGCCATTCTTTATCTACTATATCACACTACCTCTCCTCTTTACAAATATCACAAAATTAGCATGTGAACATTGACAACAGAACTGTTTTTTAATCTGGATGTTGAACCCACAAGTGACTGTTGGGCTAGTGGAAGCTTTAAGCCCCAAAGTAACTTCTTTTACCTTTTGTAGATTTTTAAAGAGACTCTGGTTTCTCATCTCAATCAGTACTTAATAGTGCAACATGAAGAAACATAATGAATGGAAAGGAAGAAAAGCAGAGAACATGTAGGTTTAGGAACCAGGGTGGAGGATGAAGAGAATAGAGAGAGGAAGGAAGAGGAAAGAGAAGCTATAGGTCCCTCATAGAAAGAATACAACTCTTGCCTTTAGGGAGATCCACTTCTGAGAAGGAGGCAAGGTCCTGTCCTCAAAGAGTTTGCCATTTAAAGGAAAGATACTGTCCTTGATTTGAGGGATACCCTAGGCTGACATGGAAACATGGCCCTTGTACCTAGGAAGTCCCTAGTCTAAGGGGAGCCTCCTGGACTGAGGAGGGACACAAATCTCTTGCCACGGAACAGCCTTTTTTTTTTTTTTTTTTTTTTTTTTTTTTTTTTTTTTGTGGGGGAGATTTTTTCAAACAATATGTGTCCATTTAAGCTGAATCTTATTCTGGGGTTCCAGCACTTTCCACTGCTCCCCCCCAAAAGTCTCAAGACCTAGCAACGGCTTCTTCACTGCCAGTTTCTGCGCCACTTAGCAACAGAGACAATTTACATAATGTATCAGATCCGAGAGCCAGCACTAATGGGGAGGGGGAAGAAGGGAAATCAAGAGTGCCCATTATCTTCTCCTCGGGAGGGGGAAAAGAGTACCCGCGTGAGCCAACAATTCCCTGCATTCCACTCCATAGGAGCCGGGCTGCTGGGCCGGGACTACCTAGAACGAGGGAATGTGTTCTTCAGCAGGGGTTCCCGGCCAGCCCCCTCCCTCGATGCTCAATAATACACCTGTATGAGACCTGTCAGGCAGCCATAAATGCCCTTTAAGTGGTACTGCTCTCTATTGAGAGGCGCTGAAAGGAGCTATTTCACTGAGCACCTGTTAATGGAATAACCTTGTTAAAGAGAGAATTTTACAGGGAGAAAATTTCCAAGAGCCACCAGATTTTCAACCCAAATCCACTTAGCTTTCACAGATCATCCAAGGTCCCCTTCTTTGCCTAAACCAAATCCCTCAGCAACCCATGTTGGGCTCCCTTTACCCTTGATCCTATGGTCTCTCTGGGCATAGCCTCAGATCTCTGACATCATCTTCCTTTTCTGTGGCAGCCCTATAATCACTCTCCCCACTGGATCCAGTTCGATAGCTGCTGGGGGCGAGCAGCTCATATTCAACTACAAACGTCGCCAGGCAATGTAAGCTGGGAGAATACATACAAATTACTGGCACGGTAATTGCTTTTTGTATAAATGTTCTTTTTAAAAGTTTTCCCCAGTGTGAAAGTCCCTCTTTTAAAAAGAATAAATTTGCCGCACACCAATTTATTCAAAGCCTGTAGATTCAGTATAATGAAATTCTCCCTAAGTAAATATCTGATAACGGCATAAATGGTTACCACTTGACCCCAGGTTCTGGGATTTCTCCACATGACAGCACTAATGCAGAGCAACAGGAGGTTCAGATGTGCCTGCCCAGCAGCCTCCGGAAAAGGGAACAGCTCCGGGGCATGGGGCCAAGATCTAGCCCTTCATTCTCTTACAGGGACAGACCTAAGTTTCCTCCTTCCTCTCCTTCCTCTCCTTTCCTGCTTAGAGTCCAGGGCAAGCAGGGCAGGAATGAACCGCCTTTTGGGCTCCTAGAATAGGGGGTTCATTTGTACCTTCCCAGTGCTTTGTATCTTTAAAGATCTACTGGGACCTGAAATCTCTCCCTCGGGGGACTCTCTTTTTGTTTACATTAGAAATAAATCTGAAGTGCGTGGGGGAGAGATGCTAGACCATTTCCCCCTCTTGTTCTTGAAGAGTATATTTGCTGAAGGCTTTTTTTTCCTTTTTTTCTTTTTTCTTTACATTAGGAATAAATCTGAGATGGATGGGGAAGGGATGCTATACTACTTTCCCCCTTTGTTCTTGAAGAGCATATTTGCTTGCCAGGGAATGTTAGCTTCTTCAAGGTAGGGACTATTTTTTTTTTTTTTTTCATATTGACTCTGTATGCCCAGTGGCTAGCACACGGTAGAGGCTTCACCAACGTCTGTTGGATCTGATTGCCTCCTTTCATGAGTGTTGATCTCATATCCCCCAACTTGTGGTTTGGTTTATTCTTTAGGACCTATTCCAGGGTTGTGAACAGGAATTGGGGACCCAGGGAAGAGTGGTTGATGAATACATTCAGTAGAAATCTGCGGGGAGATTGAAGATCTTTTGTTACTTCATAGCCATCATGTCGAGACACTATGTAACAGCTCCTGGGCTAGTCTCTTTTTTTATCCCAATTTCTCTACTTAATCCACAAAACCCCTTCTAATCGGGATTCATAAAGCCTAAAGCTAGTAATGACCTCTGAGATTACCCTAATTCAGTTACAGGTAGGAAAACTGAGGTTTAGAGAGGGGAAATGGCTTGGACAGTTATAGCCAGTTAGTGGCTAGGCTGAGACTAATTCCAAGGTCTCTTGGAGTGCTTTCCAATAAATGCTTTCATCACCTCTCTTTTTTGTTTACACCCATACACATATCCTAAGCTTAGAAGGTGATACACTGACTCTTCCTAGCATGATGAGACGCCCCCCACAATCTCAATGTTCTTCCTCCTTTCTTTAGCTTTACTCTTCTCCCTGAACCTTGCCTGCCCCCAAACCTTTTCTACCATTGCTTATGCTGTCCTCTTTACCCCATGGAATGCATTACTCATTGCTCCTTGACTAATCCAATTTAGCTTATCCTTCAAGACTCTGCTACCCCCTTCCAGAAGCCCCTACCAATCTCTCTCTCTCCTGAAATAAACTGGCACGTATTGTCTCTAACACTCATACTTTACATTTAATCTCCATTCACACCCTCTTCTCTAAATGTTTTCTGTGTGCATAGTGGCTTTTAAACTAAACTTTGAGTTCCGGAGAGAGTGAGATGCTTCTGTTTCTTGAGACCCTTTTAACAGATGACTCTTCTCTTGTCTTACATTTTGAAGATCTAGCCAGTCAATCAATAAGCACTTATTAAGCACTTACTATTGCAGTTAGGTGGCATAGAACACCAGACTGGAGTCAGGAAGACTCATCTTCAGTTAAAATCTGGCCTCAGGTACTTACTAGCAGTGAGAATCTAGGCAAGTCCCTTAATCCTATTTGCCTCAGTTTCCTCATCTGTTAAGTGGACTAGAGAAGGGAATAACAAACTGCTCCAGTGTCTTTGCAAAGAAAGCTCCAAATTGGATCATGAAGGACCTACTATGTATCAGACTCTGTGCTAAGTGCTGGGGATACAGAAAAAGATAAAAGATAGCTCCTGCTCTTGAACACAACCCTGTTTGAAGCAGGGAGTCTGGAGAGGTTCCAGCCTATTTAGTCCTGCATCACTTATATCCAATTCATTTGCATGTCATGGCATTACTTTCCTGATTTCATGGTCCTCTTAGAGAAAGGACAAACAACAATCTGATCCTGCAAGACTGACTCAGGCTTGGACTCTGAACTCCTGAATCCTATAATCTTAGCAGTAAAGAAGTTATAGGCCATCTAGTCCCTGCTTGATACAAGTAGAGGAAACCATATTATTCATATTCTGCTTGAGTACTTCCAGTGATGGGAAGTTAACTATTATCTCCTAAGGTAGCCCATCTTATTGTTGGGTAACTCTTATTAGTAAGTTATTTATTATAATTTTAAATAATGTTGCATATTATATATAAAACACACACATATAACTACAATGAGTCAAAATCTATAGTTTCATAGAATCACAGAATATTGAAGTTGAATATTTTAGTATTCCATTTAGTATTTAATATTTCTAGTTTATTTAGTATATATTTAGTATATCTAGTATATCTGCTCATATTTGAGCAGAAACTCCCTCTATAACATCCTTTATGAGTGCTGGGAAATGTCCAGAAATGGAGAACTAGCTGTTCCCCATGGCAGTCCATAGAGTTTTTATTCAGTTTTGATCACTAAGAAATTTATCCCATAGCTAACCCTAACTTGATTTCCATTTTTAACTCCAATTCTCTGCACTTTCCCCCACTGCTCCTCATTCTGCCCTGATAGTGTAGCAGAGAAATCTGATTCCTTCTTCCACATGATAACCCTTCCAATATTCTAAGGGATGTTGCTGCTTGTATCTTCTCTTTTCTAGGCTTGATACCCTCAGTTCTTTCACATAAGCTTCAATATGGCACACTTTTCAGTTCATTTACCATCCTGGTCATCCATACTCTGCTTGAACTAGCATCACCCAGAACTGATGAAGTCTTGCTCTTTGCAACCACTGATTCCCTTTCTGAATGTCTATCAACCATCTCTTTAATGATTTATTCTAAAAATTTTCCAGGAATCAAAGTCAAAACTACTAGTCTATAGTGTGCAGACTGTAGTATCTTCTCTTTGTTGAAGATAGACACATCAGTTGTCTTTCTCCAATCTGGTGGTATCTCTGCCCCCTCCCCCAAAGTTTTACCATCTTTCAAATATTATTGATAATGGTTCAGCAATAACATTTTCCAGCTCTTTCAGTATCCAAAATATAGCTTATCTTAGCCAACAGACTTAAATTCATACAGGGCATCAAAGGTCTCTCTTACTGATTACTCCTTAGTAATCCTGGGTATCAACTTTCTATTTATTTTTTTTGAGAGCAAAAGTCATTTTCATTGGCAGAGAAAACAGAAATGAAATGAGGATTGAACAGTTCTGCCTTCTTTCTGCTGCCAGTTTTCCCAATCATGTACAATCTAAGAACATACTTCTTCTCGTCCTTATTTTTTTTTTCCTTCTAATATACTTGTATAGAACTCACTTTTGACATTCTTGGTTTTCCCTCACCAGCCTCAGCTTCTTCTAAGCTCTAGTATTCCTGACACTATTTTATAGGAATAGGAAATTCTCTTTCACTAAGAGGAGGAGATAGGGACAACATTTTCCCCTTGTGCCAAGGATAAGAGGGGAAAGCCATGGTTTTATATTTGTCCTTTCCTACTCAGATTTGTTTTCATCTTCTCTGTATTTCTTTTTAAAACTCTAAATTTATGGTGCATTCACATTGGTTTAGTTAGAAAACTGACATTTTTTCTCTTCCCCCTCCTCACTGGAATTGAGTCCCTTTGTGTCTTTAGAATTTTACTCATTATTTCGTACTTTTGATTTCTTTCAAAAAATTTAAATTTAAACTTTTCAATTATATGCAAAAAGAATTTTAACATTTGTTTTAAAATTTTGAGTTCCAAATTCTGTTCTCCCCTCCCTTTCCTCCTCAGTGAGAAAGCAAGCACTTTGATATAGAATACATGTGTAATCATGCAAAATATATTTCTATATTAGCCATATTTAAAAAAAAACAACAAACCCAAACCAAGAAAAATAAAATTTAAAAATGCACTCAGTATCTGTATTCAGACTCTATCAGTTCTTTCTCTGGAGGTGGATAATATTTTTTATAACTCCTTTAGAATTGTCTTGGATCAGTGTATTGCTGAGAATAACCAAATCATCCACAGTTGATCTTTGTAGAATATTGCTGTTTTATTGTGTACAATGTTCTTTGGCTCCACTTACTTCACTGTTCATCAGTTCATGTAAGTCTTTTTAGATTTTTCTGAAACCCTCCTTCTTTTGATTTTTTAAATAACATAATAGTATTCCATCACAATCATGTGCCATATCTTGTTCAACCATTCCCTAATTGATGACCATTTTCTCAATTTCCAATTCTTTGCCATTATTATTTTTTTTTTGTTCTCTTTGGGATGCAGACCTAATGGTTGTATTGCTGAGTCAAATTTTTATAGCCCTTTTGGGCATAGTTCCAAATTGCTCTCCAGAATGGTTGGATCAATTCATGATTCCTCTAACAATGCATTAGTGTCCCAATTTTCCCACATCCTCACCAACATTTGTTATTTTCCTTTTCTGTTATATTACCAAATCTGGTAAGTGTGAGGTGATATCTCAGAATTGTTTTAATTTGCATTCCTATAATCAGTAATGATATGGGGCATTTTTTCCATATGAAAAAATAATTTTGATTTCTTTCTCTGAAAACATATCCTTTGATTATTTGTTGATTGAGGAATGACTCATTCTTATAGATTTGACTCAGTTCTCTATATATTTGAGAAATGGGGCCTTTACCAGAAAAGTATTTCCCTCCTGTGTTTTTGTTTGTTTGTTTGTTTTGCTTTCCTTCTAATTTTTGCTGCCTTAGATTTCTTTGTGCAAAAAAAATTTAAATTTAATGTAATTAAAATTATTCATTTTACTTCCTGCAATGTTCCTTTCTTTTGTTTTGTCTTAAATTCTTCCCTTGTTCATAAATTAAACAAATTAAGGTATTTTATGCTTCCCTAATTTTCCTCTAATATCTCCTCCTTTATGTCTAAATCATGAATATATTTTGACTTTATCGTGATATACATTGTGAGATACTGGTCTATACCTAGTTTGTACCTAGAATTTCACTCTTGAGTAGTTCTCATCCCTTCTGGAATGACTCTCTTGTAGAATTTGAGGCTGTGAAATCCTACCAATTCTTTTGAACCCTTTGAAAACTGCTTTCCAAAACTCTGGGATGCATATCATATAATCCCCAAATTTCCTTTCCTTCTGTATAATGAATTTTAGGAGGAAGTGGTCACTCTTCTTCAAAGCTTCCATCATTTTCAACCCAGCAGCCTGTTCCCCTCTTAAGTAAAATAGAATATCTTATTGTTGCTTTGTCCATCTTTTAAAGAATCAAGTTATTATCAAAGCTAGTCAAGAAATTATTAGCTGCTCTGATCTCTCATCATTATTATACTATATATACTAATATATCATTACTTTGGGCCAGGCCTGTGATGTTTCTCAAAGTCCTCATTTATTTCCTCTTTCTCTCAAGGTGGTCTATAGCAATGTTTCTTAAACTGAGGGTTGTGACCCCATATGGGATTTCATAACTGAATGTGGGGGTTGCAAAATTTGGATTTATTATCAGTAAATATTTGATTTGTATACCTATTTATATTCTTATGTACCTGGGGTTCCATAAAAATTTCTTGGACAAAAAGAAGTCATGAGTGGAAAAAGTGTAAGAAGAGTTGGTCTATATACTCCAATAACAAAATCACATTTGTTCATTCCTCCACTCTTCTTCATCCACATTCTCTTTACCATGCTTTCCTTCTTTAGCTTCTGGATTTCTCATGTAAGTAAATCTTCTTACTATATAATGTGCCTCTTTTTACCATCCCATATTTCTTTTGAATAAGGCATCCACTCAACCAGAGTCACTCAAGGCATGGGTTTCATTCAATCCACCATGTTTCAGTGATACTAATGAAGTCAACTTTTCCTCCTCAATGGGAGTGAGAAGGGCAAAAAAGTGATCAAATGTTCTAGGAAAATTCAAGGAAGGAAAGATTACTTTCAGCCATGGGGACCAGGGAAAACTTCAAGGAGGAGATGGTATTTGAACTGAGTCTTGAAAAGAGAATCCCAGCAGGCAGAAATGAGAAGGGAGTGGGTGTCCCAGGCATGAGAAATGGCAGATTTGCAGATGCGCAGAGGTGGGAGAGACCAAGCTGAGATCAGGATAAAGCTGGTATTATGATTTTGGCTGGATTGAGATTGTGTGAAGAGAATATGTCAAAAAAGGCAGGAAAGGTAGCTTGGAGCCAGAGGACAGAAAATCTTAAATGCTAGCCCCAGGAGTTTATATTTTATCCCTTTGGCAATGGGGATCCACAGATAGATTTTGAGCAGAAAGAGACATAGTTTGTTGAGCGAGATTATTTTAGCTGCTATGTAATGGAAGGATTGGAGAGCTGAGGCATAAGGAGAAACCCTGGGCACAGGGGGACCGGTTAGGAAGCTAGGACACTAGGTTAGGTCACAGCTGGCAGCCTGGTAGTAGTGTGTGTGCTGAGGAGGGCTAGATAGGAGAACTATTATCAAAGTGGATTGACAGGATTTAATGGATTAGATGTGGAAATTAAAGGGAGTAGGGAGAGTCAAAGTTGCCTGGAGTTTTGAGCCTGTGTTACAGGAGGATGATGGTGTCACTAAAAGAAATAGAAAATTGTGAGGAGATAAGTGTCAGGACTGAGTTTTTTTTCCTTAGATCAGCTGGTGCAAGAAAGATGGGGATATGGGGGAGAAAAAAAAGCCTGACATTCTGACTCTCCGTCCAAAATTGTTTCCAAAGCAAGACATTCCCTTTCCAGTTTTCTTTAACAGCAGATCAAAAGGGGCAGCAAGATGGAGCAGCAGATAGAACCTGATAGAGTTAGGAAGACCTGAAATCAAATCAGGCCTCTTATTATACTTATTAGGATATGACTCCGGACAAGTCCCTTAACCTCATTGCCCTCCCCAAAAAGCAGCAACAACAAAAAACAAAAACAAACTAGAGTCCAAGGCTGAGGATCCAACCAGACCTTCCCATTTCTGGGGCAAAACGAGGGGGAAGAGGGGGAAGATAGCAGATACCAAAAACAAGATGAGGATGAAAAAGATCAACAACCACACATCACGTATCTATTCTGGAGGGTCTATAATAGCCCCGATGTAAGGCAGCAGAGCCTACTAGGCAACATTTATCCTTGGCTGGGGGGGGCAGTCTGTGGGAAGCAGAGTCTGGGCTCTCTAGTGAGCGATCTCCTCTGAGCTGAACCTCAACTTCTCAGCTGTGCTAATTAATTGCTTAAGTAGTTCTCACCCTGTCTCTGACACAGCCATCAGCATCCCTTTTCTCCATTTATGGCCTCTGTATCATCACTTCTCTACCTGACAACAACCAGCAAATGGCAGCGTTCCCTCCCTGACTCTCCATCTCTCACACCCCCATGCTCACACAACCCCACAGTTTATGGAAACACACTGCAAACAGCCAATTCACACCATCCACATCGTGGGAGCTGGAGCAGCACCTCTGTGTTGGTTAAAGCCTGCCCTTCCTATTACAATTAGCAGAGCACACCCCCCCCTTCTCTGTGCTGCCTGTCCCCTGCTATCTCTGCACCCCTCTCATCTCTAGGGATCTCCCAGGATTTATTCTTTCTCTCTGCCTATTAGAAATTAATCTTGTGGAAAGGGCTGGGGGAGGCTTAAGAAACACAGTTTGTACTTCCAAAAGAAAGTAAAATAATTAACAAATAAAGCTTCCATTTCTGTAGTGCTACAGCTTAACAAAAGTGCTTTTCTTTGGGCCTCAGTTTCATAATCTGAAAAATGGAACTCCTAATACTTGTACCACTTACTCCATAGGATCCTGTGATCCTGTAGTACAAATCATCTTTCGAGATGATGAAACTGAGGACCAATTAAGACAAGGGTTTGGTCCAAGGACATACAGGGATAAAGCCCAAAGCTTTTGTTACCAATTTCAGGTCACTTTCTCCCTCTAGCATTTGGAAGAGATGTTGCTGGGACTTCATGTTATGAATTCATAAATAAGGGGTTAGATATGTGGTGTGAAGAGCCAATTTTTTTTCCAACTTTTAAAAATATTTTTAAAGTTCTAAGTTCCAGATTCTATCCCTCTTTCCTTTCCATCTCTCTCCCTGAGATAGCATGTAATCAGATATAAGCTATACATATGCAATCACGCAAACCATTTGAAGGGCCAGTTACCAAAAAAAATGTGGTTAGTCAGGGAGGACTTCTAGAGGAAAGAAGTTTTAGAGAGGGAAATGGTTTACAAGAAGTGAAAATGCATGAACTAAAGGTGAGTCCATGGGACGGTAGCAGAATTAGTCACTATGGAAAATAATTTGTGAAGAAAATATTTGGGAAAGGTGTGGAGGGAAAATTAGAGACAGAAAGTAAAGCATGTGGCTATGGGAAGTAGAGAGAAGTATGTAGTTATATGGAAAGAGGATGGGTTATTGGAGGGGCCTTCATCAGTCTCTTATCTTTTCTTTCTACAATTCCATTTTATGTAACTCTTAAATCTAATTTTCTCAATGCACAGCTCTGGAATCACTCAACTCCCCTATTTAAGAAACCATGGTTCCCAAATCATTATTAATAAGAGAAATGTAAATTAAGACAACTCTGAGATACCACTACACATCTGTCAGATTGGCTAGAATGACAGGGAAAGATAATGGGGAATGTTGGAGGGGATGTGGGAAAACAGGGACACTGATACATTGTTGGTGGAATTGTGAACACATCCGGCCATTCTGGAGAGCAATTTGGAACTATGCTCAAAAAGTTATCAAACTGTGCATACCCTTTGATCCAGCAGTGTTTCTACTGGGCTTATACCCCAAAGAGATGCTAAAGAAAGGAAAGGGACCTGTATGTGCCAAAATGTTTGTGGCAGCCCTGTTTGTAGTGGCTAGAAGCTGGAAAATGAAAGGATGTCCATCAATTGGAGAATGGTTGAGTAAATTGTGGTATATGATTTTATGGAATATTATTGTTCTGTAAGGAATGACCAGCAGGATGAATACAGAGAGGACTGGCGAGACTTACATGAACTGATGCTGAGTGAAATGAGCAGAACCAGGAGATCATTATATACCTCAACAATGATACTGTTTGAGGATGTATTCTGATGGAAGTGGACCTCTTCGATAAAGAAAAACTTAATTGATCTAAGATGGACAGAAGCAGCTACACCCAGAGAAAGAACACTGGGAAATGAATATAAACTGCTTGCATTTTTGTTTTTCTTCCCGGGTTACTTATACCTTCTGAATTCAATTCTCCCTGTGCAACAAGAAAACTGTTCGGTTCTGCACACATGTATTGTATCTAGGATATACTGCAACCCATTCAACATGTAAAGGACTCTTGCCATCTGGGGGAAGGGGTGGAGGGAGGGAGGGGAAAAATCGGAACAGAAGTGAATGCAAGGGATAATGCTGTAAAAAATTACCCTGGCATGCGTTCTTTTTTTTTTTTTTTTTAATTTTTTTTATTTAATAATTACATTATATTTACACTCATTTCTGTTCCGATTTTTTTTCCCTCCCTCCCTCCACCCCCTCCCCTAGATGGCAAGCAGTCCTTTATATGTTGGATATGTTGCAGTATATCCTAGATACAATATATGTTTGCAGAACCGAACAGTTCTCTTGTTGCGTAGGGAGAATTGGATTCAGAAGGTATAAATAATCCGGGAAGAAAAACAAAAATGCAGATAGTTCACATTCGTTTCCCAGTGTTCTTTCTTTGGGTGTAGCTGCTTTTGTCCGTCATTTATCAATTGAAACTCAGGTCTCTTTGTCAAAGAAATCCACTTCCATCAAAATATGTCCTCATACAATATCGTTGTCGAAGTGTATAATGATCTCCTGGTTCTGCTCATTTCACTTAGCATCAGTTCATGTAGGTCTCTCCAAGCCTCTCTGTATTCATCCTGCTGGTCATTTCTTACAGAACAATAATATTCCATAACATTCATATACCACAATTTACCCAGCCATTCTCCAATTGATGGGCATCCATTCATTTTCCAGTTTCTAGCCACTACAAACAGGGCTGCTACAAACATTTTGGCACATACAGGTCCCTTTCCCTTCTTTAGTATTTCTTTGGGATATAAGCCCAATAGAAACACTGCTGGATCAAAGGATATGCACATTTTGATAATTTTTTGGGCATAATTCCAGATTGCTCTCCAGAATGGTTGGATTCGTTCACAACTCCACCAACAATGCATTAGTGTCCCAGTTTTCCCGCATCCCCTCCAACATTCATCATTATTTTTTCCTGTCATCTTAGCCAATCTGACAGGTGTGTAGTGGTATCTCAGAGTTGTCTTAATTTGCATTTCTCTGATCAATAATGATTTGGAACACTCTTTCATATGAGTGGTAATAGTTTCAATCTCATCCTCTGAAAATTGTCTGTTCATATCCTTTGACCATTTATCAATTGGAGAATGGCTTGATTTCTTGTAAATTTGAGTCAGTTCTCTATATATTTTGGAAATGAGGCCTTTATCAGAATCTTTAACTGTGAAAATGTTTTCCCAGTTTGTTGCTTCCCTTCTAATCTTGTTTGCATTAGTTTTATTTGTACAAAGGCTTTTTAATTTGATGTAATCGAAATTTTCTATTCTGTGATCAGTAATGGTCTCTAGTTCATCTTTGGTCACAAATTTCTTTCTCCTCCACAAGTCTGAGAGATAAACTATTCTATGTTCCTCTAATTTATTTATAATCTCGTTCTTTATGCCTAGGTCATAGACCCATTTTGATCTTATCTTGGTATATGGTGTTAAGTGTGGGTCCATGCCTAATTTCTGCCATACTAATTTCCAATTATCCCAGCAGTTTTTATCGAATAATGAATTCTTTTCCCAGAAGTTAGGGGCTTTGGGTTTGTCAAACACTAGATTGCTATAGTTGACTATTCTGTCTTGTGAGCCTAGCCTTTTCCACTGATCCACTAATCTATTTCTTAGCCAATACCAAATGGTTTTGGTGACTGCTGCTTTATAATATAATTTTAGATCAGGTACAGCTAGACCACCTTCATTTGATTTTTTTTTCATTAATTCCCTTGAGATTCTCGACTTTTTATTCTTCCATATGAATTTTGTTGTTATTTTTTCTAGATCAATAAAATATTTTCTTGGAAGTCTGATTGGTATAGCACTAAATAAATAGATTAGTTTAGGGAGTATTGTCATCTTTATTATGTTCGCTCGGCCGATCCAAGAGCACTTAATATTTTTCCAATTATTTAAGTCTGACTTTATTTGTGTGGAGACTTTTTTATAATTTTGCTCATATAATTCCTGACTTTCCTTTGGTAGATAGATTCCCAAATATTTTATGGTATCAACAGTTATTCTGAATGGAATTTCTCTTTGTATCTCTTGCTGTTGGGTTTTGTTGGTGATGTATAAAAATGCTGAGGATTTATGGGGATTTATTTTGTAGCCAGCTACTTTGCTAAAATTATGAATTATTTCCAATAGCTTTTTGGTAGAATCTCTGGGGTTCTCTAGGTATACCATCATATCATCTGCAAAGAGTGATAGTTTGGTTTCCTCATTGCCTACTCTAATTCCTTTTATATCTTTCTCGACTCTTATTGCCGAGGCTAGTGTTTCTAATACGATATTAAATAATAATGGTGATAGTGGGCAACCTTGCTTCACTCCAGATCTTACTGGGAAAGGTTCCAGTTTTTCCCCATTGCATATGATGCTTACTGATGGTTTTAAATATATGCTCCTGACTATTTTAAGGAAAAGTCCATTTATTCCTATGCTCTCAAGTGTTTTTATTAGGAATGGATGTTGGATTTTATCAAATGCTTTTTCTGCATCTATTGAGATGATCATGTGGTTTTTGTTTGTTTGGTTATTGATATAGTCAATTATGCTAATAGTTTTCCTAATATTGAACCAGCCCTGCATTCCTGGTATAAATCCTACTTGGTCATAGTGTATTATCCTGGTGACAATTTTCTGTAATCTTTTTGCTAATATTTTATTTAAGATTTTAGCATCAATATTCATTAGGGAGATTGGTCTATAATTTTCTTTCTCTGTTTTCAGCCTACCTGGTTTAGGTATCAGTACCATATCTGTGTCATAAAAGGAGTTTGGTAGGACTCCTTCA
Organism: Antechinus flavipes; assembly: GCF_016432865.1. Taxonomy (NCBI): domain Eukaryota; kingdom Metazoa; phylum Chordata; class Mammalia; order Dasyuromorphia; family Dasyuridae; genus Antechinus; species Antechinus flavipes. The sequence continues at coordinate 82,995,801 of NC_067398.1, read as the reverse complement.
ATCCCTATTTTTTCAAATAGTTTATATAACATTGGAGTTAATTGTTCTTTAAATGTTTGGTAGAATTCACATGTAAATCCATCTGGTCCTGGGGATTTTTTCTTAGGGAGTTGATTGATAGTTTGTTCTATTTCTTTTTCTGAGATGGGACTGTTTAGGATATTTACTTCTTCCTCTGTTAGTTTGGGCAAGCTGTATTTTTGGAGGTATTTTTCTATTTCATTTAAGTTGTCGAATTTATTGGCATAAAGTTGGGCAAAGTAACTCCTAATTATTGCTCTAATTTCCTCTTCGTTAGTGGTGAGTTCTCCCTTTTCATTTTTAAGACTAACAATTTGATTTTCCTCTTTCCTTTTTTTAATCAGATTTACTAAGGGTTTGTCTATTTTGTTGGTTTTTTCATAGAACCAACTCTTAGTTTTATTAATCAATTCAATAGTTTTTTTACTTTCAATTTTATTGATCTCACCTTTTACTTTTAGAATTTCAAGTTTAGTGTTTGACTGGGGGTTTTTAATTTGTTCCTTTTCTAGCATTTTTAATTGCAAACCCAATTCATTGACCTTCTCTTTCTCTATTTTATACAAATAGGCCTCTAGAGATATGAAATTTCCCCTTATTACCGCTTTGGCTGCATCCCATACATTTTGGTATGATGTCTCATTATTATCGTTTTCTTGGGTGAAGTTATTAATTATGTCTATGATTTGCTGTTTTACCCAATCATTCTTTAGTATGAGATTATTTAGTTTCCAATTATTTTTTGGTCTACTTCCCCCTGCTTTTTTGTTGAATGTAATTTTCATTGCATCGTGGTCTGAAAAGGATGCATTTACTATTTCTGCCTTACTACATTTGAGTTTGAGGTTTTTATGTCCTAATATATGATCAATTTTTGTATAGGTTCCATGAACTGCTGAAAAGAAAGTGTATTCCTTTCTGTCTCCATTACATTTTCTCCAGAGATCTATCATATCTAGCTTTTCTAGTATTCTGTTTACCTCTTTGACTTCTTTCTTATTTATTTTCTGGTTTGATTTATCTAATTCTGAGAGTGCAAGGTTAAGATCTCCCACTATTATAGTTTTACTGTCTATTTCTTCTTGCAGCTCTCTTAGTTTCTCTTTTAAGAATTTAGATGCTACCCCACTTGGTGCATATATGTTTAATATAGATAGTGCTTCATTATCCATGCTACCCTTTAGCAAGATATAGTGTCCTTCCTTATCTCTTTTAATTAGGTCAATTTTTGCTTTAGCTTGATCTGAGATCAGGATGGCTACCCCTGCTTTTTTGACTTCACCTGAAGCATAGTAGATTTTGCTCCAACCTTTTACCTTTAACCTGCATGTATCTCCCTGCTTCAGGTGTGTTTCCTGTAAACAACATATTGTAGGATTCTGGCTTTTAATCCATTCTGCTAACCGCTTCCTCTTTATGGGGGAGTTTACCCCGTTCACGTTTATGGTTAGAATGACCAATTCTGTATTACTTGCCATCTTGTTAACCCCGGTTTATGCTTTCCTCCCTTCTTTCCCCTTTCCCCCCCTTCCAAGTATTAAGCTTGTGAGCACCCCTTGCTTCTCACAGCCCTCCCTTTTTAGTGTCCCTCCCCCCGCCTTAGAGTTCCTCCCCCTATCTTACCCCTTTCCCTCCCAGTTCCCGTATTCCCTTCCGCTTAGCTTATTCCTTCCCTTTCCACTTTTCTCTTCTCACTTTTCAATGAGATGGGAGAAGTTTCACCATAGATTGAATATGTCTTAAGATTTTTCACTTAAAGCCAATTCTGAAGGCAGTAAGATACCCACTATATTCATCCCTCTCCATTCTTTCTCTCAGATATAATAGGTTTCCTATGCCTCTTCATGAGATGTACTACCCCCACTTTACCCTTTTTCTTGTACAATGTCCTTTCCACATCAATTTCTAGAACAAGGTATACATGTATTCTTTATACATCTATATAGTCAAAATATAGTTCCCAAGATTAATCTTTACCTTTTTAGATTTCTCTTGAGTTCTATATTTGTAGATCAAACTTTTTGTTAAGTTCTGGTTTTTTCATCAGAAATAGATGAAATTCGCTTACTTCGTTGAATGTCCATCTTCTTCCCTGGAAAAAGATGCTCATTCTCGCTGGGTAAGTTATTTTTGGTTGCATACCAAGTTCCTTAGCCTTTCGGAATATCATATTCCAGGCCCTTCGATCTTTTAATGTGGATGCTGCCAGATCCTGGGTGATCCTTATTGTGGCTCCTTGATACTTGAATTGGGTTTTTCTAGCCGCTTGCAATATTTTTTCTTTCACCTGAGGGTTCTGGCATTTGGCCACTATATTCCTTGGTGTTTTGATTTTAGGATCCCTTTCAGTGGGTGATCGATGAATCCTTTCAATGTTTATTTTTTCCTCTGTTCCTATGACTTCTGGGCAGTTCTCTTTGATAATTTCCTGGAAGACAGTATCCAGGCTCTTTTTTTCATCATGTTTTTCTGGGAGTCCAATGATTCTCAGATTGTCTCTCCTGGATCTGTTTTCCAGGTCTGTTGTCTTCCCCAGAAGGTATTTCACATTTTTCTCCATTGTTTGATTTTTTTGGATTTGCTTGACTGATTCTTCTTGTCTCCTCGAGTCATTCAATTCCACTTGTTCAATTCTGATTTTCAGTGAAGTATTCTCTTCACTCACTTTTTAAAAATCTTTTTCTAATTGTCCAATTGAGTTCTTTTGTTCTGTGGAATTTTTTTCCATTTCGCCAATTTTGTTTTTTAGAGAGCTGTTTTCTGTTTCCAGTTCACTAATACTATTTTTCAAGGATTTTACTTCTTTATCCACTCTCTCTTTAACTTTCTCCAGGCTCTTTTGCCAAGCCTCCCTCTCCTTTTCCCAAGCCTCCCTCTCCTTTTGCCAAGCCTCACTCTGCTTTCCCCATTTTTCTTCTAGCTCCCTTGTGAGAGCCTTTTTAATCACTTCTATGAGGTTCATCTGTGCTGAGGAACAGACGATCTCCTCCTTTGGGGAATCACCTGGGGACTGCCTGTTTTTAGTCTCCTCAGGATTTAGAGTCTGCTCTCTATCTGTATAGAAGCTGTCAAGGGTTAAAGTCCTCTTCAGCTTCTTGCTCATTCTGTCTATTAATCAGAGACAAACTACCAAAGAAAAACAGAAAAAACTGGAGTCTTTCTTTGGGGGGGGGGGCTGGGTGTGTTATCGAGCTTCCTCTACAGACTGCAGGTGGCAGCAGTGAGGCACTAGCAGGACTGTGCTGCGCCTGCGCTCTGAGATCCCAGAGTGTGCTGAGTCACTGAGGGGGGGGAAGGGGGGGGGGCCAGGTCCTGAGAGACTCCAGCTGTTTGCGGTTGTATTCTTCAGCCCCGGTGTTTTTAGCTTCTCTGCTGGGCTGCTGATTTGCTGCAGGTTCCAAACCTGTAGCGAAGCTCTCCCCGCAGAGACGGCTACGATCACTCCCCACCCCCTCTCAGCTCTGCTCCCGTGCTCTCACTGCCGCTGCCCACCGCCTGCGCCCGATCTAAAACCGCCCCAGCCCTCCAGTAAAGACAGACCTTTCTTGGCGGATCTCAAGGATGGCTTCTCTTGGTAACTATTTGTGGGTTTTTTTCAGTCAAGCATTGATTCAGAGGCTTGTAATGAAGTGGATAGTGAGAGAAAGCGCGGAGCTTATGCAACTGTGAGCCTCCTCTCCGCCATCTTAACCGGAAGTCTCTGGCATGCGTTCTATCAATAAAAAGTTATTTTTAAAAAAAAAGAACCCATGGTTCCTTCTTATCTTTGGACCAGATCAAACTCACCTTTTCATACAACCTCTCCAGTTCTCTCCTGGTACTTCCCAATAAGAGCTGTCTGCTAAGATCAAGCTCACTTTTCTCTGAACATCACAAAACAAGTTTATTCTCACATCCTCTTCTTTGTTCATGCTTTCTTTTCCTCCTCCCCTACTTCCCTGACTTTATTTCCAAGATATAACAAATTTAAGTCCAATTGCTCTCATATTTCAAATATCACTTCTTAAAAAGGCAAGCTCGTTCAGTTCGTGTAAATCTTTCCAAGCCTTTCTAAAATCAGTTTGCTAATGATTATTATCAACAATAATATTCCATTACTTTCATATACCATAACTTATTCAACCATTCCCCAATTGATGGGCGTCTATTTATTTTCTAATTCTTTGCTACCACAAAAAGAGCTGCTACATACATTTTTGTACATGTGGGTCTTTCCCCCTCCTTTATGATTTCCTTGGGATGCCATTAATGACACTGTTGGGCCAAAGAGTATGCACTATTTGATAGCCCTTTGGGCATCATTCCAAATTGCTCTCAAGAATGGCTGGATCATTTCACAACTCTATCAACAACACATTAATGTCCCAGTTTCCCCACATTCCCTCCAACAGTTATCATTATCTTTTCTTGTCATTTTAGTCAATCTGAGAGGTGTAAATGGCACCTCAAAGTTGGTTTAATTTGCATTTCTCTAATCAATAATGATTTAGAGCATTTTTTCATATGACTATAGATGGCTTTAATTTCATCACCTAAAATTTGTCTGTTCATAGCCTTTGATCATTTAGCAATTGAAGAATGACTTGTATCATCTTACCTTTCTAAGCATTATCCCACATTTCTTCATTCCAAGTTCAATTCCAGCCAAAATGGATAACTATAAGCACCCAAACATGACCTGTCCTTTCTCTTTCATGCCCTTGCTTACACTGATTCCTATTACAAAACTCTCTATGCCCCTCTATCCAGTAAATTTCCTATTCTTTGAAGACCAACAGGTTTAACCTCCATCAGGAAGTCTTCCCTGACTCTCCCAATTTATAGTAACCTTCTTCCTCCACTTGGACATCATAGAGCCCTGTTCTTTCATCTTTCTCTTGGCAAATATCACATATATTAACTGTCTCAGAAACCATATTAATACCTCTTTCAATATGCAGTTCCATTCAAGCTCAGGATGAGATAACTGATCTCTGGGTCAGAGGTGATTCCTGTGTCAGTCATCAGCATAAAGCTGTAGGTGAGGTTTCTAAAGGGAGATTTGACATTTGATTCATTTTTTTTCTTCTGGAAAATGCAGATTGAATGCAAATTAATACATGCTATGTCCACTTCTTTTTTTTTCCTGTTTTTTTCCTTCCCCATGGTTTTCCACTCTTGTTCTGATTTTCTCTCCCAACATGATTCATAAAGCAAAGTGTATTAAAAATAAATAAATCAATAAATAAAATTTTTAAAACTGAAATGAGGAATGAATCAGGGAGATGCACATTTATCAAAGGTGCTTTCTAGCACAAGGTCCTAACTAGAAAGGGATTCCCTAGGATGGTGAGATACTCCAGATGTTTTCACTTGTAGACACTACTCTGAGTGCATCAAATGTTGTGATGCTGTACAACCTCTTGAGGTATATATATAGACTCAAAAGAGTCTAGCCTACCTATTCACACAAGAAATACCAAGTGATTAAAGAATTCTGATGATCTAACCTATGAAAAGAAATTGGAAGGACAGACTGTAGAACTGGTCCACCAGTATATTCAAATACACATAAGACAGTCAAAGAATTGGGCTGAGAATTCAGAGTAGGAAGGGAGAAGGATGGATTGCATATGAGAAACTTCATTTTCTTCAACGACTCCCAAATTTTTCATTGAAACCCAATTCCCTATTTTTAAAACCACATTTTTCTAGTGATGCTGTATGATTGTGAGTTATGGAATGCTACAGTCTTCAAGGAATCAAAATTTCAAGTTGCTAACAAGGCAATGGACAGATGTGTGGTAGGTGTAAATAAGTCATAACATATTGTGAACTGTGAATTGCACATGTGAAATGACATAAAAGACACCACAAATATATACAATGAGAATAGAAGGTGGGATGGTTATACAGTTAGAATGGAATAGCTAATTGACAATGTGTGAACTGCATTCACATCAATATAAAGTCAAGAGAAGAAGAGGAAGGTCTCCATTATGTTGGGTAGTCCTCCTCCACAGGCTATGAGGGATGATATGAACAAATGGCACAATGACTAAAGCCTGGATCTGAGTTCAAATCCAATCTCCCAACAACTACTAACTGTGTGACCCTGAACAAATCACTTAATCCTATTTGCCTCAGTTTCCTCACCTATAAAATGATTTGAAGAAGAAAATGGCCAATCACTCCAGTACCTCTGCCAAGAAAACTCCAAATGGAGTCAATGGAAGAAAAGGACCCAACTGAAAAATAGCTGAACAACAGCATAGGCAAATGTTGTGCAATATGGCTTAGAATTGTGATTGTTGCTGCTTGTCCTTTTTGCAAGTGGATTGGATTGGAGTGAGGGAGGGCTGTGCAAGGTCATCTATCTCACTTTTCCCTCCAGTGGCAAGATACAGATTAGGATGCCTGGAAATGGCCCTGGATACAGCAGGAGATCTTGGATCTTAAATTCTTTAACAGGTGCTCATCTAATGATTAAAACTAGGTAAGAAATGAGGCAAAGAATGGCATCTTTGTATGACTTAGGATCTGCACTACTGGATAGAAGACCTAGTGATACTCAATTTACCAATCAATAATTTATTAGTCATTTGTTATCTGCCAAACACTGGGCTAATCTGCTGCTTTTATAAAGTAGGAGAGTTGCACTAGAGGGTTGCCACTCTAAATCCCATTACTATGGACTAAAGATCTCATTGCCTGTCCAGGATCCATTAAGAGCAGAAGAGGTTTTAAACCAATGGAGTCAAGCAATGTGTTCTCTCTCCTACAGACCAAAAGGGTTTAAGATCAGGTTTCCCTTTCCCCTCATCACTCACACTATGTAGACCCCATATCTAGTTATCAATTAATTGGATTAATTAAACTAGAAAGTTTGATAGATCAATATCTGCTGAGGAAAACCTAAACTATTCTGGCCCTCAGTTTCCTCATATGTAAAAAAAGAGGGCTTGAATAGATGACCTGTAAGGGCCCCTCAAAGTCTGACCACATGGACTTCTTTAAGTCAGAGCACTGTAGTAGAATGCTTGAACAGAGAGTCAGAAAGCTGGGAAGGAGCACTGGCTGCACCACTTAGTGACCTTGATGTCTTGGACACTAGGGGCAGCATGTTATGGTGGAGGGAGCATTGGATCTGAGTCAGGATTCCCACCCATAAGCAAGGGGAATCTTAAGGAAATCACAGCTTCCCTAAGCTGTCATTTCCTTATCCATAAAATGGCAATAATAGCACCTGTAATGTCTCCCTCACAGAGTGATCGTAGGCTCAAATGAGATAATATAGATAAAGGACTTTGAAAACCCCAAAATGCTACATAAATGCCAGCTCCTTTTAATATTATTATTATTACTTCCTTCTGAGACTCAATTTTCTCATCTATACAATAGGGATAATGATTCTTACATTCCCACACCTCAGAGGAGTGAGTACTCTGGGAGGAGAATGAGATAAAGGTTTGGAAATGCTTAATGGTATCAAATCCAATCTAAGTGGGAGGGATCACTTACAACCAGGCTGCGGAGCTGCTTAGCCCATGAGGGGATTGCTAAACAGGCTTGGGGTGAAACTGAAATTTGGCTGGAGGAGGATGGTATAATCTGGAGGCCTGAGGACCTCAGGAGCTAAAAAACAGAGCTAAGAACCTGCTCCTTCTCAAGACCAAGGCACTGAATGATGGAAGGAAGTTCCCTGAGAGAGAAGATCTAGAAAGACAGCAGCATTTTTATGCCTGTCTGTCGATACCAATTTTTAAGTTTTCAATGCTGCTAAATGAGGAGAGAATAGGACACATTTTAAAGATTCCAGGATGGCCAGGCAGACCTTGTGTCTGGAGCTCTGTTAGGGATGTTTTTGCAGAAATACTAAAGGTGAATGAACACCAGATTCAATGATTTCCTGCTTGTTCTCCAAAAAAAAAATGTTGTTCTTTTGAGAACCTTGGGAGAAGACTGTGAGTTGTCAAAACCAATTAATCCCCTTTCTGGAAGTGCTTTGGGCTCTAATAATCTTGTATCACACTTTTGGGGATACACTATGAGTGGGGATACTGTGACCAGATGACCTGAGCTGACCATTACCTCATGGCTCAGGGTTGGAGCAGTCATAATAATAGTTGTGATAATAGCTGATATTAATAGAGCATGTTAAAGTTTACATGAACACTTTACATGGATTATCTTACTGACAAATCTAATAAAATCTCAGAAGCACAACAGACCATATTGTCCCCACTTTACAGATGAGGAAAATGAAGTTCAGTTAAATTAAATGATTTGTCAATGGTTACAGAACTAATATGTATTAAAAGTATCTTGCCATATACAATGCCACACTGCCTTCTATCTAATCCACTCAGTCCCCTGTCTAATTTAAATAGGGACAGAATGGGATAATTCCCAATTTGACCCCTCTGCTCATACTTGAAAGGAGACGAGATTAAGTTGATCAGCTCTCTTCTGGGTCAGACAATGAACAAATCATATTGTCTCTGTGCTTGCAGTTCTTTCTTGCAAATAAAGCTTTAGGACTGGACAATGTTCAGGTACTCTTCCATACTGTTTGAGCAGATATGGAATCAAAAATATAGTCTTTCCTACTCTTGAAAAGCAACAATGAGCAGCTCTCAATGTAGCACTTGAAAGTTCCCTCACAACATTCCCTCACGACCACCCTGTGAAGTAGGTAGAGAAATTGAGTCTTAGAGAATGACTTAATCACAGACTCACACAATCAACAAAAACCCCACCACAAATAATTTTACAGATGATTGTTCACTTTACAAAGCAATTTCATCACTTCCTTTTAAGCTTTGATCCTGCTGACAGTGACTCTTTCACTTGCTCAAAGTAAGTCAGAGCTCAAACCTAGATAAATTGACCCCAAGATTAACACTCCTTTCATCATTACTATGGTGGGATAGAGACTAAGGCTTAGAGACAAGTTCTGGAAAATCTAGGAAGACTTGTGTGAACTGATCCAGAATGAATGAGCAGAAACATATGGTCTGAAGGTGCAGAATGAGATCCACACTTTTGGATATGTTCAATGTGAGGATTTTTCTTTTGCTTGATTGTTATTATTACAAAGGTTTTGTTTTAATTTTTGGAAAAAAATTGGGCAAGGGAGTTGGCTAGTAATAGTATTGTCAAGAAAAAAAAGAAAAAATGGTCACTGAAGCAGTTTTTAAAATGTCCAAATATATAAAATTCAAAAACAAACAGATCGGCAGCAAAATTTGAAAAGTAAAATATTGATTTTATTATATTCTTAAATGAAAAAAACAAATAATCTAAAAAGTGGTTCATTATTTTATATGATTCTCATCATCTACCTCCTTTGCATTTCAAAAGTCACTTACTTGGTATGGATTAAGTTCAGAATATGAAAATAAAAAAGAAACAGGCTCAGGGAGTTATATGATTGGATCTTACATACTTAGTAAATGATAGATCCAAAGTTCAAATCTTCTGACCCTAATCTTGTCTCTTTTTCAGAGGTAACTAGGTGGTAGGCTACCAGATAGAATGTTGGGCCTGAAAGCCCATAGTTCAAATCATGCCTCAGACACTAACATAGCTTTGTGATGTTGGGCAATTCACTTAACCTCAGTTTTCTTCATCATAAAATGGGGATAATAACACCTACCTCTTCCCAGTGTTGTTGTAAAGATCAAATAAGATAATATTTGTGAAGGGTTTAATTCAGTACCTGGCAATAATAAGTGCTATGTAGATGCCAGCTATAATTTTTCTCTCTCTCACTATTTCCACTAAATAATTGAAGCTGTTTCTAAGGACTACGCTTATTCTCCTTCTGCTTGGCAACCTTCCTCCTCCAAACCCTTCCACTATAACCAAGGGCTTGGTATGTGCTGAATCTGTTTCCAAAGAAAAGAAAAAGTCACCATGTTGCACTCCCAATCAGAGGCAGGAACAGCAATATAACCAAGGTTATAAGTCTGAGAAGAGGCAGAGCAGATAAGACCAGGAAATGAGCCCATTTTTTAAAAAAGAAAAACCATGGCGAGAAGACAAATGAGGAGGAAATCGGGGTCAATAATAATCGTCTGAGTTTAAACGATGCATTCTGCATGCTTTTTTCGATTATCTCTGTTGATTCTATATTAACGCTGCTAGGTAGGTAGGCAAGGCAGGATTATTATCATCTTTATTTCACAGATGGGGAAATTAAGACCATAAAAAATAATAGCTAGTATTTTTACAGCACCTGCTATATGTGCCCAGGAATGTGCTAAACACATTATAAATATTATCTCTTTTGGTCATAACTCATATTTCATGTCATTCTCACAACTATTCTGGGAGGTAAGGAATATTTATTGTGACCATTTTACAGATAAAGAAACTGAGGTAAACAGGTTAAGTGACTTGATCAAAATCACACAGCTAAATCAGAGTCTGAGGCTGGATTAAATTCAGATCTTCCTGATTCCAGACCCTGAACTCTATCTACTGGGTCACCTAGCTAAGTCAAATAAGAAAAGGGACCTGCAAAAGTTCATAAAGCTAGGATGAGGAACCAACCTCTTTCCTTTCACACTTCTGCCTTCTAATCTTTTTTGTCTTGGAGAAGGAAGAATGATATTAAGTTCAATGCAATAAGAATTAAACATCTGCTATGTGTCAAGCACTGTATTAAGTGTTGGGGAATACAAGAACTGTTCCTGCCCTTGAGAAACTTACATTTTAACTGAATGTAATGTATACAGGCTGGTCTTGCCATTTTTACCACCTGCACACAGTTAGTTTGGCTCACATGGTTCGAACTCAGAATTCAGGAATTGTCAGCATAGATTGGGACACTACACAAGCCCTTCCCTTCCAAGGAGCAGCAGAGGAGGTCCCTTAGTTACTGGGTCAAGTTGGAAGGAGTCACAGGTCTTTGAGACAGGGCAGTAGCAGAGATGCCTTTGGAGAGCCTCGTCTTGCCTGCTGTAGTGAGGGAGGGAGGGAGTGATTTTCCCCTTCCCAGCCCATTCTTCTTCCCTATTTCAGCCTGGTGAGCAGGGGATGAGCATGTAGGGGAGCTGTCCAGCGCCCATGATCAAAGAAGGCATCAAGAAGATGGATGAGGCTCCTGCCTAGTGCTGGCCCTTTCATAGACAGAAGGGAGCAAAGGCTGAGCATTCATTTTCTGAAAAATACTGCTCCATACCATCCGCTGGGCTTCAGTGGTACCTGTGTTTATGCTCCAGTCTATCAACAAGAGGCAGAGCAGCAGAAGCAAGAGGGAAAGATGCCAATGGGAGGCAGAGCAAGGGCAGAATTGTCAGATTCTCTTATCTCTTTCTCTTCCTTCTGTTGTCTCCCCCTCTTTCTTCTTTATCTCCTTTGTCTTTTTCTCCTTGTCTCTTTCTTCTTATCACTCTCACTTTTCCTTCTCCTTCAGTCTTCAGCTATCTTTTAAAAAAAATTTTCTTTGTCCTCTGTCTTTCTTCATTTCTTTATTTCTAATCTTTCTTCTACTTTTTTTTGCTCTGTCCTTTCAACACCATGCTTCTCCTACTTTGTCCATCAACCTCCCTCCCTCCTGAACTTTGGTCTCTGACCCACAGTTTTGATAGATGATTTTTCACCTTAGTTTGCCCAGAACCAGTTCTTCATCTTATACTCTTACCATCTTTACACTATTATGCCTTCCCCATCTTTTCCAGTTCTTTCTACCTTCATTTAACTAAGTATTTCTTGAGCATGTCTATTATGCCCAGCCCTGTGCCAAGTGTTAGCAGAAAGACTAGAAGGAAAAAATAAGAAGTCTTTTACCCCAAGGTGCTTACACTCTCCCCTACGGACACAGAACTATGAAATACCGCTATACTAAGGAGTGTAAAAGAAGGCAGCTAGGTAGTTCAGTGAATAAAGTGTTGGCCTTGGAATCAGGAAAACCTGAGTTCAAATCCAGCCTCAGATATTCACTAGCTGTGTGACCTTGGGCTAGCCATTTAACCTTTGTTTGTCTTAATCCTCTAGAGAAGAAAATGGCACACTGCTTTAGTAGCTTTGCCAAGAAACCCCATGGACAGTATTAGCCTGCTATAGTCCACAAGGTCACAACAAGTCAAACATGACTGAACAGCAACCAAAAACAAACAGTATAAAATCACATCTGGCTTGTGCACCATAGATCAGAGATGGCTGAAATGGTCAAGAAATGCTTTGTGGGGAAAAGAAGGACTTGAGTCAGCACTGGAAGGATTGTGCAAGGATGGTGGTAATGGCAGAGGCATGAGGAGGAAAAAAGCAAGTGAGAGAGACAGAAGCCAGAGTAGATTCTGTGGACTCAGATTTCTGCCTCTGCCCCTGCCTCTTTGTGTCTGTCAGTCAGTCTCTCCTCTTCTTCTTTTCTCTTTCTCTCTCCTTCTTCACCTTGGATACTTCAACATTTACCAGAAAGTCTTATGAAATTTGTAGCTTTCCATAAAGAGGGAAGGAGAGTGCTAGCTTGGAGCACATGCTTATATCCTGCAGAGCCATAAATTGAAGGCTTTGGGTTCTCCTCTACCAGCCTGCAGATATCATGGCCATCCTCCCAACCCCTGGCTAATGGTGTGACAAAGGGGCTGAGGAAGACTATTCCTTTTATAGGATGTGTCAAGAGGGAGATAAAGAGGGAGGTCTCCAGTTGCTTGGGATCCATCTCATTTCATCCTTCTCCAGAAACCACTAACAGAGAAAGTGACCGATCTATTCATTTGACCAATTATCCAGTAGCTATTTTGTTCTGGGCATTGGGATTTAGGGAGCTCCCTACTTGCTTTGGCAGAACCATGCTTGGGATGTGATTCTAAAATCTCTGGATGAGGTGATCTATCTGGTCTTGATCTTTTCCTACCTCTGTAAAATGAAACTGCTATATCATAAAAAAAGGCATAAAGGACTGATCTGTATAAAAACATCCACAGCTGCACTACACCTAATAGAAAACAACTGTAAATAATCTTGATGTCCAACAATATGACCAAATAAATTAGAATATGTTTATATAATGTAATATTGTAATGCTGTAAAAAAGACTAAATATGAATTATACAAGAAAATATGAAAAGACCTCTATACACAGTAAAGCTAAATAAAATCAGTAACCATTTTAGTCAACTGTTCACTGAAAAACAAGGAAGGCAAAGAGGGAGGAAAGAAGAAGGGTAAAATCAAGGAAAGGAAGGGAGGAAGAGAGAGCAATATGGAGGGATGGAGGGAAGAAGGCAGGGAAGTAGGGAGAGAGAGGAATGAAGAAAAGGAGGAGGGAAGAAGAAAGAGAAGGAGGATGGAGGAAGGATGAAGGGAGAGAAAAATAAGGAAAGAAAAGGATGGAAGGGAAGAGAGAAAAGGAAATAAAGGGAAGGAATGAAGAGGAAGTGAAAGGAGGGGGAAAGAATAAGACAGAAAAGGGGAATGGAGAAGTAAGCAAAAAAAACGGAAGAGAAGAAATAAATGAAAGAAGAAAAGAAAAAGGAAAACCGTTGTTAGAATATCAAATTTAACTAGAAGGGAATACAATACACACACACACACACACACACACACACACACACACACAAACTTTTTCTTTTGCTTATTAATTCATTTGGGTCTACTTAAATGCCAGAGATTTTATGTAAAATTATATTCCTTATTTTGTTTTATGTATGTTTGTTGATGGTTATTAAGTTTGTAATGATTTTTTAATTGAAAGAGTTAGACCATGTAACCAAAAGGTCCTTTCCAGCTCCAATACTAAATGATAATAGGGTTCAGCCAAGTCCCTTCCCTGTTATGAAGTCTGTGTCATCTCCTACAAATGAGGAGGCTGGACTATGCTCTCCCTTCTATCTTCAGTTTTCTATGTTGCTGGTTCCTTTTTCTCCCATGGGATGGGGACCACAGGGAATATAATTCAATGATAAGAACCCAGAAAGCTGGAAGTCAGTAAACTTAAATTCTATCCTTTTGCTTTGCCTCCAATTAAGGGTTGACTTTGGGAAAGTAACATTCTCTCTGTGAACCTGTTTTCTCCTCTGTAACTGGGAGATAGCACTAGAGTTGACATGAAAATGAGAGAAAAGGGAAAAAGGAGAGACAAAGACATAGAGATGCAGAGAGAAATACAGAGAGCCAAAGACAGAGAGAGACAGAGCCATAGAGAGATGAAGAGAGTAAGACAGAGAGACAGAGATACAAAGACAAAGAGAGACAGATTCATAGAGATGAAGAGAAGAAGACAGAGAGAGAGAGGGAGAGAGAGAGATACACAGAAAAGGGAGAGAAGAAAATAAAGAGATAGAAAGAGGAAGAAAGAGTGACATAGATGAGACATAGAGAGAGATGGAGAGATAAAGAGACACGAGAGGGAAGGAGAGAGAATTTAGTTGTGACAATAGCATGAAAATTCTTGATTCCAGTGGCCTGATAATGAAACATATTTTTGTCCTCTCATATAAGGGTGGTAGGATAGGAGTGTATAATGTTATGTACACACCATCAGACATGTTGGTATGTCAGTGTATATTGTATAATTGTGTTTCATTGGTCTGGGAAAGGCTAGGAAGGAATTAATGTTAAGTGATAATGACATTTTTAACACCCCAAAATATCAATAGAACATTTTAAAAATCAATTAAGGAAGTGTATTATTATTCAGTCATTTTTTCCAGTTGTGTTTGACTTTTTTATGACCTCATTTGGGATTTTTTTATGAAAGATGCTAGTTTATAAATTAGGAAAGTGAGGCAATCAGGGTTAAATGACATGCTCAGGATCATATGGCTAGTAAGTAACTAGATTTCAACTCAGGTCTTCCTGATTCCAAGCCTGACTATCTATCCATTGGACTACATAGATGCCCCAAGAAAATGTCTCTTTTGTTTTTGGAGAGGTCATTCCCTATGGGGCATAGAATGTCAGATAGGATGATGTGATGTCTGATTTTGCTCAGTTATTATTTCCTTGTAATAATAAAACATTTTGGGGGTAAGAGAGAGGTATATATCAAGAATGATGTAATATAAAAAACAAAAGGCATTAGTAAAACTTTTATAAAAGGAAAAATCAATTGGGGGATGACAATTCATTGTACAAAATAATCCTTTCCTTTCTGCAAATGAGGGCATGGAAAAGAATTGGCTTTGCTAGCAGCATTAGGGAGTTGGCAGGCTTGGGAGTGGCTAACTTTACTGGGGAATTTGGCAAAGCATGGGGTCACTAGAGTCACTTCCCTCCATTAGCTTCAAGCTTGTTTTTTCTAGCATCCTGTTCAGCAATCCTGATTTTTTTGGGATAGGGGTATTTTTAATTTCTTTGTTAAGGGTTATGAAAATACTTAGGTGCACTACCAATTTGTGTGGCTAGCTTGTTAGACAGATTGGAATAAGCTCGGGCTGTTAGCCAAAGAGAAGATATGGCTTCCCTTGGATGCAGGTGGTAAAGGAGCCCACACTCTTTGCTCTTTGGTGAATTGGGCCTTAGCTTCAAGGATGGTTTTGGATTTTCCAACAAGAAGACAGACTTGTTCGCAGGTAGTCACTTATGTGAAGGCACTTCTGGCACCCAAAAACATGGAATTTTATCCTTGAGGTCATGAGAAGCAATAGGAGGTTTCTGAGCAAGAAAGCATGTTCTGAGGAGCACCAGTGGAAGGTGACTTGGAAGTGAATGGATAAGTGGTAGATAAATAGAGCCTGGTGTCAAATAAGACAGTTAAATAAAACTCAGGGAAGATTTGTTGATGGTAGGAAGAATGTGCAAAAGAAGTGGATGCAAGACAGACCATTTTGGAAGAATTCATAGGAATTGGTGATTAATTGACTGTGAGGAGTGACAGTCACAAATGAGATTTTTATTTGCTTCCATTACTTCCTTAAAAAAAAAAAACCTCCCTCCCTACTCCCAATTCTGACTGTCTGTCCTCCTGCTCCAGGGCAGACACTCTAGCTCTGAGTGATGGGTGCTGCTCCTGGGAGATTTGTCCCCTGCTGCAGGCAGCTTCATGCATCCCCTTCCCCCACTGAGTGCAAGGGAAGAGAGCCATATGGAGAGAATAATAAGACAATTAACTTTCCATTAAAGAATAATAGATGTGTGTTTTTAAGGAGACAAACTCTAGAGATC
Source organism: Antechinus flavipes (assembly GCF_016432865.1). Classification (NCBI taxonomy): domain Eukaryota; kingdom Metazoa; phylum Chordata; class Mammalia; order Dasyuromorphia; family Dasyuridae; genus Antechinus; species Antechinus flavipes. The sequence continues at coordinate 82,979,685 of NC_067398.1, read as the reverse complement.
TCAGTCCCTGGATACATTTGGGAGAGGGAGCTATATTGTTGAGGGTGATGTCTTCTTCACTTTGCTTCATAAAACCAGGACTCTGGTCCCTACTCTGTCTCTAACACAACACTGACATTGTTCAAAGTTCTTTTCCTGTAGGAATCTCAGGCCCTCAGCTAGAATATTCCCCCACAGGGGCTTGACAAGATCAGCAGTAAGGTCTCTTACAGCTCAGATGTTCTCAGAATATAAAGCAGGCTTTTGCATTCAACCATTTATGAAGTCTGCATCAAATAGACCCTGTGGGGGGGGGGGAGGAGGATGTCACAACATGAAGGGAGGCAAGAAAGACAAGTCACAGCAAAGTTATGAGCACTTTATGCTTCTGGCAACTCAAAGGCTACTTCTTTCTCTCTCCCTGTCCCCACTAAGGACTTCCTCTGGACAGCAAGGAAACTGGTCATGAAAAGGAATGAGCAATTTCATGTACTCTCTGGGTTTTATGAAAAGGTAGGTGAGTTGGGGTGGAGAGGATAATGGAAGAGATTTGGTAAATGACTTGCTTGACTGATTTTGAATGAAGGGCATTAGATTGGCATTTTCATGACTCTGGGAGAAGGAAGGGTAGGAACTGGTATAGCTTGGGGAAGAAGTGCTACATGAAAGGGGACAGGATGCCTGAGATAAGGAAGGTAAGCTCTAGCTCAGGGACCTACTACTGAGGGCCATATTGGATCTTCATTTCTCCCACCCTTTAATCTTTCCTTTTCTTCTTTTTCTCCTGCCCCCTTCTTCCTTCTCTCTCTACCTCCACCTCCATCCTTCTTTCCCTTTAGCTTGCTTTGCTCTCTTTTCATTATCTACCCTCTTCCTCTGATCCATTTCTCTTCATTTTTCACATTGGTCCTACCCATAGGTTAGGTAACCCTGCCCTCCATGCTGACAGTTGCAGGGATGATCTCCAGCTTGAACTGGTAGAGAGCCGATTATTAAATGTCAAGTGTGAACAATTATACCTTAGAAATTAACAAAACTACAAATCAGGATTTGATTTGTTGTTTTGTTGGTTACTTGACTTAAAAAATAATGAAAGTATTTTTACAATGAAGATTAAATTTAACTGTGTCACAAGTACCTTTTTTTTTTTTTAAATCAGAAAGATAGTTGTTAAATATTCATCAGCACACTCTGGGCACCAAGGTATTGCCATGAAAATCAGTTGCTTTGTGAGATTCCGCCCCCCCCCAACCTCAATTTCTAGCCCAACCCCTCAGAACTCAGGACTGAGTTAAGATAGAACCTATTACTTCCAGAGTGCTGGTTTTGGAGGTGGAAAGAGAGGGAGTAATGGGGAAGGCAGAGATGCTCTGCTACTTAACTAGTAGTACCTGTGTGACTTGGGGTTTCATTTTCTTTGTCTATAAAATATAGATCATCTTTGGGTTTTTTGGTCTTTTTTTTAAGCTTTTTATTTTCAAAACATATGCCCAGATAATTTTTAACATTGATCCTTGCATAGCCTTGTGTTTCAGATTTTCCCCTCCTTCTCCTTACTCCCTCCCCTAGATGGCAAGCAATCCAATATATGTTATACATGTTAAAATATATATTAAATCCAATAAATGTAAACATTATACAATTCTCTTGCTGCACAAAAAAGAAAGTACATGAGTAAGAAAACAAAATGCAAGCAAACAACAACAAAAAAGAGTGAGAATATTATATTATGATCCACACTCAGTTCTCACAGTTTTCTCTCTGGGTGTAGATGGCTCTCTTTGTCACAAGATCATTGAAACTGGTATCAGTCATCTCATTACTGAAAAGAGTGACATCCATCAGAATTGATCATCGTATAATATTGTTCTTGCCATGTATAATGATGTCCTGGTTCTGCTCATTTCACTCAGCATCAGTTCATGTAAGTCTTGCCAAGTCTCTCTAAAATCATCCTCCTGATTGTTTCTTATACAACAATAATGTTCCATAACATTCATATACCATAATTTATTCAGCCATTCTCTAATTGATGGGCATCCACTTCAGTTTCCAGTTTCTCACCACTACAAAAAGGGCTGCTATAAATATTTTTGCATGTGTGGGTCCTTTTCCCTTCTTTAAAATCTCTTTGGGATATAAGCCCAGTAGTAACACTGCTGGGTCAAAGGGTATGCACAGTTTAATAACTCTTTGGGAATAGTTCCAAATTGCTCTTCAGAATGATCGGATCCATTTACAACTCCACCAACAATGCATCAGTGTCCCAGTTTTCCCAAATCCCCTCCAACATTCGTCACTATCTTTTCCTGTCATCTCAGCCAATCTGACAGGTGTGTAGTGGTATCTCAGAGTTATCTTAATTTGCATTTCTCTGATCAATAGTGATTTAGAGCACCTTTTCATATGACTAGAAATAATTTTAATTTTTTCATCTGAAAACTATCTTTTCATATCCTTTGATTATTTATCAATTGGAGAATGGCTTGAATTCTTATAAATTTGAGTCAGTTCTCTATATATTTTAGAAATGAGGCCTTTATCAGAACTCTTAAAAGTAAAAAATGTTTTCCCAATTTATTGCTTCCCTTCTGGTCTTGTCTGCATTAGTTTTGTTTGTAAAAAAAAACTTTTAAATTTAATATAATCAAAATTATCTATTTGGTGTTCAATTATGAGTTCCAGTTCTTCTTTGGACCCAAATTCCTTCCTTCTCCACAGTAGATCATTTTTAGTGATGATGATCTTTAAAGTTCTTCCCACTTCCTGATGCCCTAAGGATGGAATTTGAAGTCACAAGACCTCAATTAGAATCCAATCACCATCACTCAATAGCTGTGTGACTTATAGAATCACTCCATGCCTCAGTTTCCTCATTTGTAATATGGGGATAATAATAGCTGATAGGACTCTTCTATAAGATTGTTTTGAGGATCAAATCAGACAAGCAATGAAAAGTGCTTTATGAATTGCAAAATATAGTATATGTGTCAGATACAATCATTCTTGAATGCCAGAATGACAAGTAATGGGAGCCCTGTCCCTTCTCTGAGGCCTTCAGGGAGAGAGATCATCATTGAATTCAGACATGGTGATGGGCTTTAGAGTTCCTGTCCCCTTGGGGACAAATTCTCTCAGTCTAGAGCCTGAGTTGGAAGGGGACCCAACACAAGCCAGATTTCTGCCTGTGCCTGGAGTACTCCAGATGTGCCACACAGCAAATATTAATTACACGTTCCCTGGGAGCTCCAGCACAGAAGGGGGGGATGCAGAGAGAGAAATGAGGAAGCCAGAGGCAGCAAATGAAGAGAATCATCAGCTGGTACCTAAAAATAGTTCTCAACCCCAAAGGACAGAGGGTTCGGACAGCAGCAGCCTTTTTTAAGAGGGATCAAAACCCTGCACGTCTGTCATTTAGGCCTTCCTGGAAAGCTTCACATGACCTTTCTGGGGATCCAGCAATTGGTTATGAAGGGAGGGGGCTCTAAGTTCCCACTTAGACTTTGCCACTAAAGGATAGGGTGGGCACAGGAAAAGGAATGACACATCCTCCTCCTCCCTTTCACCCAGAAGCCTCAAGGGCGCAAGTAGTTTTTGTTCCCTTCCTCCTAAAGCATTTCCTGCACAGGCATCCTAAGTAAGGACAGTCAATAAACTAGTGCTTCAACTTCCCCAAAGGGGATAGACTCAATGATATAGTCATTAAAAAGAATTTTAAATTCTGCCTAAATTTTGGAGGTTAAAGCCCTGTAAGTTCTTTGAGGAGTCTTTTGCCTCTTTGTATCCCCATCACTTAGCACAGCACTTGGTATATAGTAGGCACTTAATAAATGTTGACTGATTGATTAATAGCCCAGTTAGTGAGGCTAATGCCAGATCCAGTTCTTTTTATATCAGAAAACCAGACAAACAACTTCTGCTCATGATGACAAACTGAGTCTTTACCCAGGTCACAAAACAAATCCTAATTCTGATCTTAGACTGAGTCTTAAATGGGGCCTGTGACAATTACAGTTTTAATTCTGGCCACACAGTAAGTTCTAACTTGAACAGAATCATCATCTTGGTTATAGACTCACTTTAACTCTTTCCTCCCTTCCTTTTCCTATTTATTGAAAATAAAAGTGATTGGATCTCCAGGATTCTGCTCATCACCAACACAGAGGAACAGCTTCAGGTAACTGTCAGTGAGGGCACAGAAGGAAGGACAGGTGCTGAACAATCTTCTCCAGAGTCTGGGCTTGGCCTGAGTGAATGAGAGCTCTGATTTTGGCCACTTCTTAATGGATAAAAGTTCTGGGCAGTGTTCCACAGATTCCTTATCCTTCTTGATTTGTGCTGTTTTCCTAAAATAAAAGCTCTTATGTTCCCCCTCTTTTCCCCTCTTCCTCCACCTTTCCATAGACTCTCAGCTTCCTAAAAATGGGGTACATGGGAGTGAGAACCCATGCTAACTTTGGAGAGGATTTAAGAAGCCTGAAAGGACAAGAGGTGGGCAATGGGCCACACAATCTTAGACTATTAAAGGGTAGGCAGCGGTAAGAGAACAAATCTGGGCAGGAGGTAAGAGAGAGGCCATGGCATAATAACTGTCTTCAAATATCTCAAAGTCTGAGATGTGGAATAATGATAATAGTTGCCAATTTAATAGCGTTCTAAAGTTTGCAAAATGCTTCTCTCCCACCAGCACCATAAAATAGGTAGAGAAACTAAAGTTCAGAGAAATAAAACCATTTACTTAGGATTATACAGCTAATAAATGGGATATGGAATATAAATCCAGGCAGAAAGATGGCACAGTGGCTAGGGTGCTGAGCCTGTAGTTAGGAAGAACTGAATTCAAACCCGACCTCTGACACTTAACTGTGCACCCTGGCCAAGTCCCTTAACTCAGTTTTCTCAATTGTAAAATGAAGATAATATAAGCACTTGCCTCCCAGGGTTGCTATGAGGGTCAAAAGAAAAAAATACTTATAAAGTATTTAGCAAAGTTCCTGGTACATGGTAGGTGCTATATACCTATGATAATAAAGATAATAACAATGATAATGATGATAATTGTTATTGTTTCTGGTGTTACACTCTGTCTCATGGGGAAGGAGAATTCGACTTATTCTAGGCAGCTCCAGAGAACAGAATGAGAAGCAATGAGTAGCACCTTTAGGGAGGTAGATTTCCATTTCACAGAAGCAAGGACTGCTTAGCAGTTCAAATTGCCCAACAATAGATTAAGCCTCCTTGATAGAGAGTTACAGGGTACTGGAATGTTCAAGCAGAAGCTGCATTGTCCATTTGCCAGGGAGATTCTAGAGGGGAATCAATGCTTCAGAGAGGGGTCAGGCTAGATTCTCCCCTCCCTAATGCTTCTTCTAGCTCTGATATTCTAGGATATAATAAATAAAGGGACCATAAACTTATAGCTAGAAGATATTTCAAGAAATCTCCAGTTCTCTGCTGTCAGATGGATGAAGCCCTAAGCCATTCAGGACACACGGCCATCTATTTTGGTCTTTAAGAGCTCTAAAAGCAGCACACCTTCCCTTAATTTCCCATTTTGGTGTGTGTTCTCAAAGAGTAGTAAATTTCTATTGATCACAATCTTTTCTGTTTTTACTCATTCCTGCTGGCCCAAAGAGGTGCATCCAAACAGTTTCTTATCTGGGGCAGCTCTCAACTCTGTACCTGCCTCCTTCTACCTTCCGACACAGAGGGATGTCACTCAACTCCTAGAAAGAAAGGATGTGGCTTTAGGACAGAATGTGTCTACTTATGCCCACTACTCTTAGGCACCCTTATGAATTATTCATCCCCATTAGCCTCATTATGCAAATGAATTAAAAGGCAAAGCATCTGGTTCCCTGATCTTCCCCCCAGGATGGGTGCAATATGGTAAAGAATGAGAAGCAAGGGTGAAAGGAAAGAAAACTGGAGGAAGGGACCCATGAAGGAAAGATTTAGGAGGATCTTTGCTAATTCAGAACATTAGAAGAGCTCAGAGCAGTAAGGAAAACTGAAAGGGAGGACAAAGCTTAGTATCCCCAACTTGGGAGGGAGGGGGAGAAGGGGAGAGGGCATGAAAAGAGTGGGGAGCAAAGAGGGAACAAACCAGAAAGCAAGAAAAGGCTTCATTTAAATAAATCCCTTGCCCTAGGAACAGGGAATACTCGTAATTCTTTATAATTAAGACTCCTAATAATGTAATTCCTAATAATTAAGATATGATAAAAAGAGTTTGGAATTTGGACTCAGGAGACCTGTATTTGGAACCAGGCTTTGTCATAGATAGCTCAGTGGCTAGGATAAAATTACTTCTTTCTCTGAGGTTAAGTTTTTTCATCTTTAAAATGGGAATAATAAAACTTTCATTACCTACTTTACAGGACTGTCTTGAGGAAAAGGTTCAATAAAACTTGAAGTATGACAGAAGTGGGAATCATCCATTATTTTATTTTATGTTAATTTTTTAACATTCTTTTTCTTTATTTTGAATCCAAATTCTCTCTTTCTTTTCCTCTTTCCTCTTCTTTTCCCCTTGAGAAGACAAGCAATATGATACCATTTTGCATGTGAAGTCATGCAAAACATTTTCATATTATCTATATTGCAAAAAAAATCAAGGAAAATAAAGGGAAAATAATATACTCCAATTTGCACTCAAGATTTGTCAATTCTTTCTCTGGTGTAGAAAGCAAAAGTATCTAGATGGCATAGTGGATAGAGCACCAGCCCAGCATCAAGAGGACCTGAATTCAAATTCGGTCTCAGACACTTAACACTTACTATCTGTGTGATCCTAGGCAAGTCACTTAACCCCAATTGCCTCTCAAAAAAGTTTTCATCACAGGAACTTTGGAATTATTAGATCATGATACTGATCAGAATAACTAAGTCTTTCACGATTGATGATAGCTATAATATTGGTGGTGTTATGTACAATGTTCTGCTCACCACTTTGCACTAGTCCATATGAGTCTTCCCATATTTTTCTAAAACCATCCCCTTCATCTATTAGTACAGCACAATAGTATTCTCTCAGAATCACAAACCATGCTCCAATTAATTGGCATCCCCTTAATTTCCAATTCTTTGGCACCATAAAAAGAGCTGATATAGTTTTGGGGGGTATAAATTGGTCAATTTTACTTTTCTTTGATCATTTTGGAATACAGGCCTAGTAGTGGTATTGCTGGTTCAAAAGATATGAGTAGATTTATAGCCCCCTTGGGTATAGTTCTAAATTGTTCTCCAGAATGATTGGACCACTTCACAACTCCTTCAACAATGCATTATACCTGTTTTTCCAGCATCTCTTCCAGCATTTGTTATTTTCTTTTTCTGCCATGTTAGCCAATCTGATAAATATGAGGTGGTATGAATTATTTTTATTTCTGTTTCTCTAATTTTTAATTAGATTTAGAGAATTTTTCATTTGGCTATTGATAGCTTTGAATTCTTCTTCTGAAAACTACCTGTTCATAAAACCATTCATTAATTGCATTAATTGACTAATCCTAATTAATAATAACAACAGAGAGCAAAGATGGATGTGGAAGAAAGGAACTCCTGAAACCACTGGGGAAGAGAAGGAAGATGGCAATTGAAGACAACCAGGGAGAGCATTAGAGAGAGGGTAGGGAACAACAGGTTCTTTTTTACTTTGTGCCTATATTTGGCTTTGAATAGAGACTTGACTTAACTAGATCTGTACACAAAAGAAATTAGTCTGGCAGCATATGAAGGGAGTGTGGTGAGAGAAAATGGAGATGAAAGGCTCTGTTATGCCATTGCGTGGTACAAGTAGGGAGGATGACAAGGATGACGATAGTGGATAGAGAGGAGATAATAGATATTGTCCAGATGTTGCCCAGACAGAATCAGTAGGACTTGGTGACTAAATGGATATGAAAAATGAGGAAGAGAGAAAAAGCAAAAAATTTTTTTCTGTAATCCTAGATTAAAAGGAACTAGTCTAAAATCACAACCAGTTAGTTGAAGATTAGGGACTAGAACTCAGATCTAACAATAAGTTCTGTGATTTTTTTTCTCCTCTACTATCCATAATTATCTAGCATAATTGGTCTTCAAATAGTCTAAACAAAAGGCCCATTAGCAAGGTGAAGGAATACTACTTGGCCAATGTCACTCAACTGGGTCAAAGCGGAAAGTGAAGGGGAAAAAAAGAAGAAAAACTTGTCTTGAAAAGCAGCCACTTCTTCCATAGCTCAGGGCCAAAGGTCTCTCCCATCCCCAGGTCAGAAAGAAAAGGAAGGTATCAAGGAAGGAAAGGAAGTCTAAGAGAATGATGAATCTTCCAAATCTATACATTGGATATTATCTTAGGGTAATAAAGGTCCTGATTCCCTGAGCCACTGATGCCCTACCTAATTCTAAGATGGTACCTTAAGTCTAAGCCAGCTTCCTTTGCTCCCCCAACAATCATTTGTGGTGCCTTGAGCAAGTCAAATTGGGGGATGACATCTAGCTTTCTTTATCTCAATGGGTTATTAGTGATAAAAGAAGGAGGGATGAACTTTCCAAGATACAGAATTTTACAGCTTTCTCTGTCTGTCAACATTCCAGCATCATTTCACTTTCTGGGTGCAGTAGTGGTGGGAAGGAGGCTATAGTACTAGGGTTTGAGGTGGAGAGAAACTTGAAGCTATGATGAGTAGGAAAGAGATGGATGGAGAATCATTGACTTCTGCTGAAGCACAAATCACAAGCAGTTATGGTTCTGGGGGAGTGGGGTAAGGTCTTCAGCAAAATGTAATTTCCACTCTTCAACTCAAAAGTCCTGTCTTTTGGAATGAGTGTGGGGCTTGTTACAGTTTGTCTCTTGTAGGAGCAAAGGAAAGAAGCTGGACCAGCTTATGATGGGGTAGAAGAGTTGAAATGGGGGCACTGACTATAAAATATAAAACTTGGAAATGCTATATGATAGGGGAGACACAGTACCAAACAGGGGTAATCAGCAGTGAATTAACCCCTCCCCCCAACATCCCTCCATTTACATAACAGATTTGAAAGTTTTAAAAATGTAAAGATAGATTTTTTTCGATTGAAATTATGTTTATTAAGCTCTTGCCATTTGCAAGGAACTCTGCTAGGCACTTAGGATACAAAAAACAAAACAAAACATCACTTACCTTAAAGAAACTTATATTCTGTTGGGGAGAGATAGTTGAAGATACAAGATGTTCACAGATAAGTATGTGGTAACTGTAGCATATGTAATACATTTTCTTCAGTCAAACCAAGATACAGAATTAAAATCTATGTCTATTTTCAAATTTGGTTGCATATAGTCAAATCCTATCCTGAACACAACATGCTCAGAGATCTGGGCATATCAAGTTAAATTATCCCACTTCCTCAAAAACACATTAAATAAAACCAATAAGCCTCCTGCTTAAATATTATGTCATAATTTACTATGACTGGAACCTTTTAGTTTTTGGCCCAGCATTTGCAATCTTCCACAATCTGGCTCCTACCTATCTTTTCGGATATATTTTATGTTATTTCAATTCATGCATTATTCTCACGTAGATTTTTTTTTGAAAATCTAAATCTATTTTAGAGCAAGATCAGCATGGTAGATAGAAAGTTGGCCTTGGAATTGGGAGGACATGAGTTAAAGTCCCTTCTATTAAAAAATGCTTGTAATTTGGGGCAAATCACTTAACTTCTTAGTAAAGTGAACAATTCTCTAAGATGATAGTTGCAGAGAAGTTACTGATTTTTTTTTGGGGGGGAGAGGAGGAGGATTTCCTCATCTAGAACTCCCTACACAGAATAAATCATGAGTTTGGTCAAAAAATTAACGATCTTATCTAAAATGCAATCCTGTAGAACCCAACCCTTCAGTGATCTCTTTTATAAAGCAAAGACTCAACTTCACTTGATCCCTTTTTTGTAAATTGGGATTTTCATATATTGGGTTTGTTTAAAGCAGTTTATACCTTTTGACTGCCCAGCATTTTTTCCAAGGCACCATCTAATTTTTTTCTTTGTCTGGCCTTTGATGTTGCCTTTCCCAACTAAATAGCAATGTCCTCAGGGACTCTACCCTGAGCCCTGTGCTCTAGCTCTATTAGGCCTCCCCCTGCAATCTGATTTTCTTCTAGGATTTCAATTATCACCTCGATGCTGATGATTCCCAAATCTCCATCTGTAGCTTTGACTGTTCCTGAACTCACTTCTGGAATCTCCAGTGGCCCGCAGGGTATCTCCACCTGAATATCCTGCCAACACTTCAAACGCAACATGTCCCACCCTGAGCTTATTATCAGTCCCCCAGCACCTGCTGCTCTCCTCATTCTAAATTGCTCTTTCCCACAATGCTACCATGACTGGACTGGTCACTCAGGATCAAACTCTTAAGCATTATGACTCCTCCCTCTCTCTTTTGGTCACCAATTCTTCTTATCTCTTCCTCTGCTAATTCTCTCATCTCAACTCCATTAGGCCACTCTCCTTAGGCATTCATCATGTCCATATGTTATAATGGAAAGATAAAAAATGAACAAAAAGTCCTAAGTCCTGGGTTCAAATTCAGATCCTCCTTTTTCTATTGTACTATATTATCTTTTCATTCTCTATGCACCATGAACAAGATATTTAACTTTTCTGGACCTTGGTTACCTCATCTGTAAAAATAAAAGATCAAATGTCCTTTGAGTTCTTTTCTAGTTTTAATTCTATGATCCTATGCTCACTTATCTGGATTGCTAGAATGGCCTCTTCTGCAATCCCTACCACCACCACCCTTTTCCAATCAATTTTCCATGTGCTGACAGATACACTTTCTTAACACATCACTCTGCTCATGTTACTCTCATGCTTAAAACCAACTCTTTAGTGGTTCCCCAGTGCTTATCTAATGAAATCCCAATTCCTCACATTCCTGGCCCTCTGCAATCTGGCCCCAACCTCCTTTCCTGCTGTTCTTCTAAATGCACTTTTGCTCCAGCCAAACTGGTCTCTTCAAGGGCTTATAAACACACACCTTGAATGTCCCTGTCTCTCTAATGCTGCCCAAGCTGTTCCTTGACACCTGTTTCTTACCAGTTCATATCTCTTCTCTCAAAATCCTGCCTGTTCTTCAGAGTCCCCCTGAAGTCACAGAAACTTAAAGGCAGGAAGACACAGTTACTTAGTCTTATCTGCACCTGAACAAGATCCCCTTCTATGGCATATCCAATAGTGATCATCCTTTGCATTTCCTATAGACTCAATTCATTCCACTTTAGGTTAGCTCTAATTGTTTTAATTTACCTCATTGCAACTTCTACCCATTGTTCCTATTTCTGCCTTCCGGGACTAAGAAGAAAAAAGGCAAATCCTACTTTGATGTGACAGCCTTTCAAATACTTAAAGACAAAATCAAGTTCTCCACAAGTCCTCTCCTTATGGTTAAATACGCATCCCCTCTTCCAAATAGTCCTGATATGATGTGAGAACAATGATCTCCTCTTAACACCCTCCATTTTTTCATTGCCTTTCCTAAAATGTGGCACTCGGACTAAAACTCAGAATTCCAAGTGTGGTATAATTAGTCCATAGAACAGTCCCACCTTCTCTGGAAACTCTTCTTTGATCACATCAACCTATAGGGATCTCTCTCTCTCTCTTCTAAACTGCTGCAGCTCTTTGTCTGAATTCCTCATTGTTGTCACTGTTTAGTTGCTTTAGTTGTACCCTACTCTTTGTCACCCCATTTGGGGTCTTCTTGGCAGGTTCACTGGAGTGGTTTGTCATTTCCTTCTCCAGTTCATTTTACAGATGAGAAAACTGAGGCAGAATGGGTTAAGTGACTTGCCCTACCACACAGCCAGATTTGAACTCATGAGGATAAGTCTTCTTGAATCCAACCCTGGCATTCTATCCTTTGCACCATTTAAGCTACACCCCCCATCCTTATGTGAAGCCCTTATAACAACTAGTTTTTGCAAATTGAGCTCCTTTTATTTTATCTCCTTCCCTTTTCCACCTCAATTCCCTGATGGAGTCAGTCAAAGTAAGGCAGAGTCTTACCTATTCCTCTCTTCCTTATTCCCTGCTTATCAAACTTAGAACTAGAAGGGACCTTATCAAGTCCATTCCCCTACATTTTCTAGAAGAGGAAAGTGAGGTCTTAAAATGTTAGGTGGCTTGCCCAAGATCATACAGATAATGTACTAGATTGAGGATTTGAATTCAGAGCTCTATGATTTCAAATCTTGTTTTTTTTTTCTTATTATTATTTTTTGGTGGAAGAGGGCGATTGGAATTAAGTGACTTACCTAGACTCACATAATCAGTAAGTGTCTGAGGTTGGAATCAGTCTCACATCCTACCTTAGCTGCCCCTCCTTCTTTTTCTATTGCACTATATCACCTCTTTCAGTAGAATTCGACAGAAAAACTTATTATTAACACATAGCTGATGCTCAGGAAATGTTTTTGATGAAGAGTTCAATCTCAGGTCGAGAAGGGGCTCCCTCTGAGTGCCTTGTCTTAGCCTGGCAGCCCCTCTTTCAGTCAGCCAGGACTGCCCTCCCTCCCTCCCTCCCCAGCAGACATAAATTCTGCTTGTCCCCATCCCCCATCCCCTTCTCCAGTGCCTGTGCCAAAAGCTGGCAGCCAGGCTGGCAGCAGGAGGTAAAGAGCTGAGAAAGCAGGTGAGGAAAAACTGGAGCACCTCCGAGGGCCTTGGGAGAACAGGCAGTGGGAAAGGGAGGAATGTGGGGGAGAGATTCAGAGAGGGTCCAGGAATAAAAGCTTAAAACTGTGCGGTCAGCATAAACTTCTCCAACCATCCTGGGGCCCAGCCTGAGCCAGAATCCACATGAACCAGGCCTGGACAGAGGCCAGCCTCTTCAGCATCCTCTGCCCACAGCAGGGCCTTTGCTGCCTCCTGCTTCTGCTCCATCCTACCTCACATGCCCTCTTCTCTCCTCCTCTTCAAAGCCTATTTTTTGAGTCCTGTTCCCTTCTCTGACCACCCCAGACATAGCAATCTTGCCTTTATGCCCCTTCCCCTGTTTAAGACTATAGTTTCTCCAGCTATAAAATAAGGGGTTCAAAGAATTGGAAGGATTAGAGCTGCAAAGTACCTTAAAGATCATTCCCAACCCCTTTTACAGATAAGGAAACAGGTTCAGAAAGATGAAGTGAATTACCTAAAGATACTCAGAAATAAAGAACAGGTCTCACTATTCCAAATCCATTTTGTTTTCTGAGTATGGACTAGACAGTGCCTAAGCTCTTTGTTATTCTCTCTTCTCAGGCTGCTGTGGCAAACAGTGTGGCAAGAAAGCTGGAAAGAGCGTGAGGAGCCACATAGACTCCAATTCTTCCTCTGATCTTTGCTAGCTTTGTCACCGGAAAGTCACTTAACTTGTTTAGCCTCAGTTTCCTCATCCATAAGAGGGAGATAAAAATGCCTGTTCTCACCTACAGGATTGTCAGAAGGATAACATAAGATAATGTATGTGCGGGTGATATATCTAATGTGTTGTAACATAAAGATAATAACATAGTATGTAAAAATGTCATTGTAAACTTTCAGGAGCAACATAAATGTCTTCCATTATTATTAGGGGTCCTTCTAACTCTGTCTGTGGTTTTTTAGGTTTTCCTCAAAGATAGTAACTCTTTTTTTAACCTTAACCACAACATTGAACAAAGAGAGGGGCACATCATCGGAATTAAAGGAATGATGTCTGATGTGAAGGTGGCAAGATGAAATGGGAGTGCTTGGTCTGTCCTGCATCCTGCCTGACAGCTGAAGGGTTAAGATGAACCTTCTCAGAACAACTGTCCTCCAACAGGATGAAATATTCAGTGCCACCTCGCTCTCGGACACCATATATCTGACCACAAATTTCACGCCTCATGTGACTCAACAGTTATGAGATTCCAGTCAATAATTGGAGTCCAGGTCCTTGTCCTTCCCTTGGGTGGCAGAGGTGGGCAGAGAGGAAGTGGGGTGGGTGGTCAGGACCAGCAAAATTCTCCAATTTTTCTTTCGAATCAATAAACAATACCTGACAAACTCCAAGGAGGCTCTTTCCATTGCAGCTATTTATCTAGGGCCCAGGGTCAGCTCCAGGCTCACAGGATAGAAACTGAACAGGGAAATGGCTTCTCATTATATATGTGAGGAGAAAAGAAAGTGTTCTTATCCACCACAAACCAGAATCTGGGCTGACAGACATTTGTATTCATGCACTGTTCACACACGCCATAAACTCATGGCTTACAACCCTGGCTAGGGGCCCACAAAAGGGTTCAGGCTCTGCCCTTGGGAAATCATTGTAGATGGGAGACAAAACTCCCTCTTAAGATAAAAATACAATATGAAATTAAAAGTCAAGTAATAACATCTGACAGCTTTATAGAAGTATCAACAAGTATCTATTGTGTGTCTACTATATATACAGCTATTCTGGATGGAAGACTACTTCCCTATCTTTAAGGGGGTTAGATTCTACTGGGAGTGATACAACATGTCCTTCATGAGTAAAGGCAAGATGGGCAGGGAAAGAGGAGGAGAGAAAGTGTCAGGGGAGAGAGAGAACAGAAGAAAGAGAAGGGAAAGGGAAAAGAGAAAGGGAGAGGGGAGGAAAAAGAGAGGGAGAAGGAGAGGATGAGGAAGAGAGACAAAGAGAGAGACACAGAGAGAGACAGAGAGACAGAGAGAGCGAAAGAGAGAGAGAGACAGTGACAGAGACACAGAAAGAGACAGAGACAGAGAGAGAGAAAGAAAGAGAGAAAGAGAGACAGACAGACAGAGACAAAGAGAGAGATAGAGAGCGAGAGGGAGGCAGAGAGACAGAGAGAGCAAAAGAGAGAGAGAGAGCAGAAGAAGGAGAGGGGAAAGGGGAGAAATGGAGAGGGGAGGAAAAAGAGAGAGAGAAGGAGAGGATGAGCAAGAGAGACAAAGAGAGAGACACAGAGAGAGACAGAGAGACAGAAAGAGATAGAGAGAGCGAAAGAGAGACAGAGACAGAAAGAGAGAAAGAGAGTGAGAGAGACAGAGAGAGACAAAGAGAGGGATAAAGAGAGCGAGAGGGAGACAGAGAGAGACAGAAACAAAGACAGAGAGAGACAGAGAGAGTGAGAGAGAGATTCAGAGACACAGAGAGAGAGACAGAGAGAGGGAGGGGGGGAAAAGGAAAGAGGAGAGAAAAGAGAGCAACAGAGAGAGAGAGAGAGAGAGAAACACACAGACAGACAGACAGACAGACACACACACACAGACACACACACACAAACTGACATATGAAGGGGCAATTTGAGCCTTGGAAGGAGTTAAGGATTTGAAGAGTTTAAGGAGAGGTAAGAATGTCTGAAGGTGATAGGAGACAGAATGCTAAGTTCCAGGAACACTGAGGAGGCTGGGTCATTAAAACACCTTAGCATTTCCAAAGCATTTGCACAGTTTTCTCATTTTGTGCCTCAAATGTTGTTTGAAGTAATAATAATGATAGTTATTATAATACCTTCCCTTACTATACAGCTTTTAGGGAACAAAGTTTCTTTGTTTACAACAACCCTATGAGGTCAGGAATATAAATATTATTATCCTTACTTACAGATGAGCAAACAGGCTTGAACAGGCAAAGTGATCTATGTGTGGTCATACAATGGCTAATAAAAAATAGCAGAACAGAGATTGTGATCCAAGCTTCCTGTCACATTGTAAGGCCAGTGTCCATTCCACTCTCTCCCACTGCAGTCAAGCCAATCAGTCAACAGTATTTTATTAAATGATTCCCTTGACAGTAATAGGGGAGTTCAGAAGGTGTTATTATATACTCATTTTGCAGACGAGGAATTGGAGGTCTATATCAAAGAAATTATTTGCCCGGGGTCAGGCAGTGGCAGAACTTGGAATCCTGGTCTTCCAGCCTAATGAACATTCTTTCCCTTTGGCAGGCTGTCTCTCACAAAAAGAGGGTCCCTGGCTCTTCTGCCCCCATATTCTGCCAGTGAGGGCTATGAATCATGGAACACCCAGATTTAAGAATTTATAATTTGTAATAAACCTGAAAGCACTGGAAAGATGTATATTGGGCAAAAGGAGGCTTCATCAGGGTGCCATTATTAGCTTGCTGAAAGAAGGAAAAATTCAGGAGTTTTATATTTTGGGGGAGGTCCCTCTTCCATCAAAGATGGCATGGGATAGTAGATAGAGCCAATGGGTATGGAGTCAGGAAGAGAGTGATTCAAATCCCACCTTAGACACTTATCAATTGACTGATGTTGGGCAAGTCCCAAAGCAATTTCCTAAGGTTTATCTCTTAAGTCACAGAAAAGATTCTACACATCTTTGAAGTCTTCTTTCATTTCCCCCTGACCTTACCCAGTGAAAATGACTTTTCTACATATCTCTCAGCTCTCCTTCACCTTCTTCCTTGTAATATACTATGTAATATATTGTCTCTTTGTCTCTGTCTGTCTCTCAATCTGTCTCTCTTTCTTTCTTTCCTCCAACCCCATTAGACTATAAACGTCTTGAGAGCAAGATTATTCCTCTATCTACCTTTGTATTGCTGGTGGCTAAGCATACTGTCTTGCACATATCTAGGAGTTAAATAAATGTTAATTTGAAGGAAAATGAAGAAGCAGTATAGGGGCAGCTAGGTGGTGCAGTGGATCAGAGCCCTAGCCCTGAAGTCAAGAGTACCTGAGTTCAAATCTGGTCTCAGTCACTTAACATTTCCTAACTGTGTGACCCTGGGCAAGTCACTTAACTTCAATTGCCTCAGCACAAAAAAAGAAGCAAAATAAAGCATACTAGGCAAATACATGACTGACCAAAAAGGAGATACTGCATAGAATCTCCAAACCATCAGAGGACCACCTTCAGTCCCTTAGGTAAATGCTCTGTAAAAGTGTGGTGGAAAACTCGGCTGAGAATTGTTTCTCAAGAGCTGCTTGAAATGTTGTGGAAAGCTTGCAATCTACATTTGTGGAGGAAGCACCCATACCTAAGGATAGACATTGTAAAGAATAAAAATAAAGGAAGGAAATGTGGGTAAATGGAGAGAATGCTAGATTTAAAATCAGGGCCCTGCAACTTCCACTAATTTGCTCTGTGGCTTTGAGTAGGTCAGTGCATCTCTTGTAAGTGTGGGTTCTTTATCATAAATGAGGAGGATTGAATGAGATGATCCCTAAGGTCACTGTGAATTCTAATTTTGCAACTTTTTGATTTCCTACAATATCCCTAGTACGAGATTGATTTGGCTCTGTCAATGCTTAATCCAGGACAGCCAAAGTCCAGGAAGGGTATCAAGGGATAGTAGGTCTGAAGATTATGTTCCCTGAAGGAAAGAGGGATGTTCAGCCTGAGGAGGGGAAAGGGGAGAGGAAGTGTGTTTCAAATATCAAATATCTGAAGGACTGTTCCTATGGATGAAAGAGCAAACTTCTTCTGTGCCTTCCCAGAGAGCAGAACTAAGGGCAATGAACCAACAGGTGATACTCGGAAGATATTAACTCAACACAAAAAAGAACATCTTGACTCTGATAGCTGTCCAACAAAGGAATGAGGTGCTCCCAATCCCTGTGAGTGTTTGAACAGTGACTAGAGATTTATCTGTTAGGGACATTTGCACTGGAGAGGTTGAATTAGAAAACCTAAGAGCCCTTCCAACTTTATAATCTTTAAAAAGTATAATACTTCAGAGAAAAAGGAAATCAATTACAGGTACCACAATCAAGAAGCTCTCTCAGAAAGATAGGACTTTCTCTGAAGGACAGGGAAGGTTTGAAAGAGCATGAGGAAGAGCATTTGTTCCAGGCTTAGTGTACAAAATAGGCTCTGGAATATCTGAGGTTAAGAAGAATGGGGAACATGAGGAGATCAACCTTCTTGTAATCAGCTGTGCATCATGGAAAGAAAAGGAAGAGGGAGAAGAGATTTATGGAATAGGAACCATATCAAAATTGAGAATATCATTTAGAGAGAGGGACAGAAGGAGAGAGGGAGATGGAGAGGGAGAGACATACAGACAGAGACATGGAGAACGAGAGAGGGAGGGAAAAAGAGAGAGACAGAGAGACAGAGAGAGAGACAGAGAGAGACAGACAGAGAGAGAGAGAGAGAGAGAGAGAGAGAGAGAGAGAGAGAGAGAGAGAGAGAGAGAAATTGTCTTAACTCTTTGTGTATCTCAGCACCTGGCACAGGATTCTGCATAGGGTAAGTACCTTAATAAAAGCCTCTTGAATGAAAGAATTATGAGCTGAAAGGACCTTACAGACCATCTAGTTCAACTTTCCCATTTAACTATTAAGCAAAGTGAGGCCAAAAGACAGGAAGAATCACACTGTGACAGAGCTAGGATTTGAAAACCAATATTCCAATTTTCAGTCCAGTTCATTATAGCCAGTCCAGTCCCTCAGGCTGTATGGGAGATGCTTATATACCCATACCCTACACCACCCAGGAGTATTTCAAGTACCCTCCTTTAGAAATGCCTCTCAACAAAATGAAGAAGCAGCTAAATGGTGCAGTGAACTCAAGTTATACATAACCTCAGTTTATAGGTATATGGAACATTGTGTTTTTCAGTTGTTTCTGAGTCTTATGACACCATTGAGGATTTTGTTGGCACAGATACTAAAGAAGTTCACCATCTTCTTTTTCAGCTCACTTTACAGATGAGGAACTTGAAGCAAAAATTTTCAAGTCATTTCCTCAGGAACATATAGCTTGTAAGTGTCCGAGGCCATATTTGAATTCACAAAGATGACTCTTCCTGTTGCCAGGCCTGGCACTCTATATACTGCACCATTTCGTTGCCTAAATGGAGCCTTACACACTATCTAATTCAGTCTTCTCATTGTAAAACTAGGAAAACTGAAGTTTAAAAAGTATAGTGACTTGCCCAAGATCACAGAGCATGTCAGTGGCAGTGTCAAGACCCCAACCCATTGAAAGCAATAAAAGTTGCATTTCAGAAAATATCTATCCAAAAAAAAAAAAAAGGAAAAAAAAGAAAATATCTATCCAGTCCAATCCTCTCATTTTACAGATAAGGAAACTAAGGCACAGCCCAATCTTTCTAATTAATTCTCATCTATAAATATTCAGTGGATTTTAATTTGTTTTTCCACATTGGGAAACTGACATTTCTTCAGTAGGTAGTGGGTCAAGCCAATGATGGTGACCATTTAGCATAAAAAGTAATGGAAACCCAGCAGATAGAGAGCTTGCCACAATCTCAGTGATGTGAGGAAGGAGACCTTGTGGTCAAATATTATATACTTCCAGAAGAGAGAAAATATTGCTCAACACCATGGATTCAAAAACTTTTCTGCTCTAAGTGGATCCTGAATAGGCTAGGAGATCTCTAGACCTCAGAGACTCAGGATCAGAGACCCTGGAACCTTCAGATATCCTTGTTACTTATGCAATATAACAAATTAAATAGTTACTAAATACTTATTTGTGTATCAGGCACTGTCCGAGGTGCTAAGTAAAGATGAAAATGAAAGTCTTTGCCCTCAAAGGATTTCTGTTGGAAAGAGAAGGGTGAGCAAGAATTATAGCAAATATACATAAGTAAAAACAGAGTGAAGAAAATTATATAAAGGAATGTGAAGACTCAGAGAACAATAATACCCCAAGGTAGGTAGGCTCTCTAAAGGCCTTGTGTAGGAGGTGGTACCTGAACTGAGCTTTGAAGGCTGCTAGGGATTCTAAGAGGTACAAGAAAGGAGAGATTGCATTCCAGATATGAAAAACAATTTGGGCAAAGGCGTAGAGGTGGGAGATGGAATGTCTTGAATGAGAATGAGAATAAAGAAACATTTATCAAGCCAGTCTGATTAGAACAGAGGAAGACAGTAATAATATATATTTTTAAAAAGATTGTAAAAGTAAATGGGATTCTTGTTGTGAAGGCCTCTTATTTACCTGGTTAAAAGTTTTGCATTTTTATCCAAGTTATAATAAGAATACATAATTAATGATAATAATAAGTAGTAATGATAATATTACTATTACTAATAATAACAATAAGAAGAAATCAGAATAAAGAAGTGACATGGTTGAAAAAATGCCAACTGTCTCAAGGATGGATTGGAGAAGGGAAGAGACTGCAAGCATCGAGATCAAGTAGCAAACTGTGGCAATAGTCCAGGAAAGAAATGACAGTGGAAGAAAACTATATATATGGAGAGATGGGGTCAAATGTGAGAGATGCTGTGGAGGAAGAATTCAAACTTGACAATTGATTGGATATGGGAATAAGGGAGAGAGAATAGTGAGGGGTGACTCTGAGGTTGCAAATCAAGATAACTGTTAGGATGGTGGTGACCTCAACAGAAAGAGAAACTTCCAATTCCATTTCCAAAAGATGAAAAATATTAATCAAACATCAAAGGAAGAAAACAAACCTCTCACCAGAAGCTGAACATCTGTAGCCTTAGGTTGATGACACTGATGACATAGACGGGCAATGTCTCTGATCGAGACAGCAAGAACCTCACATCCTCAACTTGGATGAAGGTTGAAAACAATTAGGGTCACTAATTGGGGCTCTGAGACAATGCAAACATACTTGGATAGATGGTTAGGACCCCTAAATAATCTCTTTCTTGGTGAGTAATTCAATATTCTATTTGTTTCTAAGTCTAAAATCAATAACTTCCAGAGCCAAAGAGAGTCCAGTAAATTGTGACTTCATTCAAAATGTGTTATTCCTGAGGGCATTTTATAAACCTCTGTGAACCCTCAATTAATGATGGGTCCACTTCATACTCTTGGGGAGTGCAATTTTTTCATTTGCACATTTTTCTTCTCACTCAAAGATCATGGAATTCAGAGCCAGAAGTGACCTTAGTGATCATCTAATCCAACTTCTTATTTTACAGTTTGGGAAATTGAGGCTCAGAGAAAGAAAGGGATTGGCTCAACATTCTAAAGCTAGTAAATGGCAAAACTGGTATTTAGATGTAGGTCTTGTACCTTTGAATCCAATAATGATAAATGAGCATCCATTTAGGTGCTATTATTCTTGAAAGCAATAAAACCACATTTCTTAAAAAGTATTTTCTATCTGAAACCACTGGCAAAGTCAGCTTGACCGGGTCATCCATTATTCTGAGCTAGGAAGTATTTCATGGGAGAGACAGTGATGAAGCCTCTCAAAGTTCAATAGCTATTCCTGAGGGTAAGGGTAAAAAGTCTTCCTCAATATTTAAAGTTTCAAGAGAGGTATAGCATTGGCCATCCTGATGGTGCTATAAAAAGAAGTATGATATCAAGCAATAATTCTTCTGTCTTCTGCCTTTGTGTGGTCAGACCTTGTGGTGCATGCCCGGTGGTGGGAAGCATATATAAATGACATCGATAGGTTAGAGTACATCCAGGTGAGGCTGACCAGGATAGATAAGGACCATATGTTAGGAATGTCATGGTAGGGATGGGGAAGGAACAACAGTTGAAGGGGCCTCAAAGGACATTTTGTCCAGCCTCTTTATATCATGGATAAGAAAACTGAGACCCAGAGAAATTAAGTGATTTCCTCAATGTCACAAGTGGAACAGAGGGGACTTAGACATGGGTCCTTCCCAACATATTTAGGCAGCTTTTTCATTATACCTTCAAGGACAGGTCAAAAATAGGATGATTACTAAGGTCCTTCTAGGTTGGAAATTCTGTGCTTCCCATAGGAAGAAATCATTATGATTCATTGGCAAATGAATCATATGTGGCATGGGGAGAGACTGAAAGGGAATGGCTACAGACAAGGTAAATCCCTTATGGAGTCTTTCTTGCCCTCAGGCATTCAAAAGCATGGCTCACATGCTGGGAATACATTCTCCTTCTTATTTGCACTTGTTAAAATCCTTGTTTCCCTTCAAGGCTCAGCCTGGGCACCTCTTCTTCCTTAGAGTCTTCCGTGATTCATTCCCAGAGCTGAAAAGAATGTCAGACTCCTCCAGTTTTTTGAGAGTCCATGCTGGACCTTTCTTTGTCCTTGTTGTATTCTCCCTTGTCTTATCATTATCTCTATACCGGTCACACCTCAATACTTCAGGGATCTGTAATTGTGTCAATGTGGGAAGTCCATCCACCAATGCAGGTCCCAATGCCAGCCCCTTTAGAATTCAATTAAAGGCTTTTGATGTCTTGGAGAGGGGGAGGAAAAGGAGGAAGGAAGAAAAATTTGGAACTCAAAATCTTACAAAGATGAATATTTAAAACTATCTTTATATATAATTGGAAGAAATAAAATACTATTAAGTAAAAAAAAAAGTCATAGTATGGAAAATGTGCTGATTTGTCCTTGCACAACAAGTATACTCACTATCACCAGGACCACATTTGTGGGCAGACCCTCCCAGAGCCCATCTTCCTCTGACCCAACCCTCGAGAATCTAGGATCACCCCCATGTCATGATTAGACATTGGAGCAGGCTATTCCATGTCGTGGCCTCCCATCAAATATAAAAAATCCTTTCAAGGGTAGGACCTGTGTAATAGCTGTCCATGTATCCCCCAGAGCCTCAGCAAGACACTCTGCTTTGGACATCACAGATACAAAAGTAACATTTGTTTCCTTGCAATGAATTGAATTAAATCAAATTGCAGATGTCACAGTGAAAACTCCGAATCTCCAGAGGACAATAACAAACCTACAGGGGAGAAGCATCAAACCTTGCCTAGGAATCACAAATTCCCTGACTCTGCTGCACTCCTTCCTCCCATTATCTCACCCCCACAATCACCCACCCACAGTGGTAGCCAAAACAGTCAGGCACACCCAATGGGGCCCTGCCAATCCATGGAGCTTGTGTCTTCTCCCTAAACTGGGGACACTCTGCCAACACTTGGGTGCTTGAATCAATGAGCACACATGAAATTAGAGTCCCCAGCTACATCTTGTAAATTGTCCCCCAAAGAAGAAAATGATTTATGCCTCAACAGACAAACTCACAGACTACTACCTGTGATGATGGGGTGAGAAGAGCATCAAACATTCATAGTGGTAAGCTATAAACAGATGTGGCTTGCTCTAGAGAAGTGAGAATATAGATCAGATCCTTACAGGCTCTGTAGTGATATAGAAAACCACAAATCAACACTATCTATATTGCATTGCATTTTTATTTCTTTTGATAAACATTTCCCAATTACATTTTAATTTGGTTCAAACCACATTTGGAAATGTTGAAGCCATATATTTGAAACTTTTAGTGTGGATGATACACAGACACACACGTATATAAAGTATAAAAACAAAATTCAGAGAAATAGAATAAGTAGAAAAGTCAGCTAAGGGATATGGTGAATATAGTCTAGACCTGGAGTCAGGAAAATCTGAGCTCAAATCCATTTCAGACACTAGCAGTATTATCAAGGGCAAGTCAATTAACCTCTACTTGCTTCAATTTTGTCTTCTGTGAAATGGGGATGATAATAGTATCTACCTTCCAGGATTATTGTAAGAATGACATAAGATAGTATTTGTTAAGCATTTTGAAAACCTTAAAATACTCTGTAAATGATAGTTATTATTATTATTATCATTATTATTATTATTATACCTAAGGTGAACCACAACTTAGGTCCAAAGACAAAAAAATTGATAAAATATGAACTAGTCTGTCTACTTTTTCTTTCCTAATTATTTCTTCAATGTAACTTGGTATTCTCTGTTAACCCTGGCCTGCTTCTTCAGACACCAGCTTCCCTCTTTTCTGATGAATAGGGCAGTGTTGTAAGAAGGCTAATTTCCTATAGGCATAGTCATTAGCCTCCCACATGGAGTGAGCCCCAATGAGAGGGCCCATCACTTCATGCCCCTAAACTACCACATTTCCATTTATACGATGATTGGTTAGAAGCAGTTTAACATGACATTAAGACATGTTTCATAGTGTTCTAATGTGATGATTGATTATTCTTCTCATCACATCACTATCTCTAAACATTAACATAATCTTCCAAAGACTTAATACAGCATATCTTAGCTAATCAATCACCCTTTACTCTAGACCCTTAATTCTTCATTTTTGCTAAGCACACATTTCTGTACTTGCCTCCCAGTTCTGTTCACAAGCTAGCTTCCCTTCTATCTGGGTCAGCTTGCCCTGGACTTTTCTGAGTGAGGTCTCTATACACTGTCTAATATAATCGCATTTTCATGTTTGGCCTAATACCAAAAGGTCCTACTTAGCAGTATGATCACTTTGCTGAGTCTTCTTTTCACACAGACCCTTTTCTTAACCAACATTTAACTAAGTGCTTCTGACTGGATCAGCCCTGTTTGTGCCCTGAAAGCAGATTTGCTGAGCCCAATTTTGCTATGTGAAAAATTTGTTAAATTCAAATGTGCTTGTGGAAATGCAGATAATTTCCATGACAAAAAGCTATAATCACTGCAGAAGTCATAGTTTAGTCTACTAGCTGTAGGAAGAAAAGACTAAACATATATGAGGATATATGTATATTCTGTTCATTTCTAATTGCAAAAACAGTGGTAAAAACAGAACGAATATCTCCATGATGTTCAGCATCCTGTCAGAACAGAAAGGATCCACTCCAAACAGTAAGAAAGGACTGGAAGAAAAAGCCAAAAGAGATTACCTCTCTCAGCTGCTTGACCCCACCAAAGATTCTCATCACTCCATCAATCTCTTGTTCCAGCCTTCGAGACCAGTACTGCATCCTGTAAGAAAGGGAAGAACACACAAACTCAAAGGAAGCTAGTAACAGAACCCAATACTGGGTCTAAGGAGGATAAAAGGAAACCTTTCTGCCTCATGTTTTATTTCCATTCACCATGAATAGGTCCCAAACCAAAAATACACAAAGTATTTCTTTCAGCTTAGGTCACGAGCATCAGAATTTAATTTATACTTGGGGGGAGGTAGAAAAAAAGAAATGGAAAAAAAAATACCATATTTTGCAGTTCTCCCTTTAGCTGAAGTAGAAGAGAAAAAAATTATGCAATAGGTAACCGCCCCCAAAAATTAGAACAACTTGAGATTTAAATGGACCAGTGAAGCTAACTAAATGAAGGATCAACATCACCCCCAAGATGATTACCCCCAATTTTGTAATATGAATTATCACTCAGATATATTTATTCTAAAATATGAATATTCACATATTAGCTTTTTGTAGGAGGAAGATCTGTATGGTTAGATCTTTTAAAAGTTCTTTGGGTCATAGAATTTAGAGATGAAAGAATTTCAGAGATCATTTACAATAGTAATGTCAAACTCAAATAGAAATGGGGGCCACTAACCTAAACATAAGGATCCTGGGACTCCATATCGACTTAGAAAACCACATAATAATATTATTTATGTACTAATGTATTATTTATTTTGGTAAACATTTCCCCACTTTATATTTATAGTAGCTCTTTTTGTGGTGGCAAAAAAAAATGGAAATTGAGCGAATGCCCATCAACTGGGGAATGGATAAACAAGTTGTGGTATATAAATGTAATGGAGTACTATTGTGCTATAGAAATAATGAGCATATGGATTTCAGAAAAACCTGAGAAGACCTACAGGAACTGATGCAGAGTGAAATAAGCAGAATCAGCAGAACATTATTCAGTGTAATAGCAACATGGTTCAATGATCAACTGTGAAGGACTTAGCTATTCTCCAGAATACAATGATCTAAGATAATATCAAAGAATTCATGATGGAAAATGCTATTCATATCCAGAGAAAAAACTGGTGAACTCTGTATGTGGATTGAAGCATACTATTTTCACATTTTTTCTATTTTTTTCCTTTTGATCTGTTTCTTCTTTCACAACTACTAATATGGAAATATGTTTTACATGATTGGACATATATAATCTATATTAAATTACTTACTATTTAAGGAATAGAGGAAGCGAGAGAAAGATGGTGTGAGAAAATTTTAGAAGTCAAAATTTTGCAAAAAATAATTCTAAACATTGTCTTTACATGTATTTGGAAAACAAAATACTATAAAAATTTTCCTAATTTTATTTGAATTTAGGAAAGCCATGTTCAGCAATGGTATAAACCTCCTTTTTGACAACTCTGATCCAGACCACCCTCCTCATTTTACAGATCATACAGATGAGTAAATTGAAGTCAGGGAGTGAGTTCTTCAACTTCACAAATCCAGCAAGTGGCAGAGCCTAGACAAAGGGCTCCTCAGGCTGCAGCTCCTGGTCTAGGCTTCTGATCACACCAGGCTGCCCGACTCTAACGGATGAACTCAAAAGGTTTTTCACCTCTGAGAGTGCATATTTCTCTTCTGGATAGGAATTAGAATGCTTCTGCCCAGGTGATCCATCTCAAAGGATTCTTCCACATCTAACATTATAGACTTCTCTTCTCTACAGGGATGAGACAGTATGATATAGTAAAAAGGACAGGAGACCTGGAGTCAGGTGAATTATTCCTAATTCCATCTCTGACACTGATTAGTCATGCTACCATGAACAAGTCATTTTTTTTTCTAAAATTCATCTTTTTTTCATCTTTAAAATGGGTATAATACTTGCATTGCCTTGTACATACTTGAACAAGGCTATTATGAGAAAAAAGTCTTTAAAATGGGAATTATTAATAATAATAATTAATCTGAGCTTTAATAAAGAAAAGCATGGACCATGGGTGAGAGGCCCAAGGATATGCATAATCTAGATGATCCTTAAACCCTTTCTGTTCAGTTTTTGAATATATTTGACGAGTTTTTTGGTTTTGTCTTTAGGGTTGTTGGTATTGGTAGATTTTTTGATGTACTAAAAATTTCAAAATTATGTGTTCCTTAAGTTAATATTCAAATGAGATACTGGGTAAAGAGGGAAGATAGCTCAGGAGAATTCAAAATCCTACATGAAGGCAGCTTGACATTAAACCATGGGCTCACAAAGTAGACAGTGAAGAGATGATTAGGACACACCCTACACTGACAGCAAGAAAACTTGGAATTGATCACTGACTGATGGACTGTATCTACCTCTTATTAGATGAGTGACCTTAGAAAACTCTTTCTTTCTCAGTTTCCTCATCTATAAAATGGGGTTAAATAATAAGCACACCAGCTCTCTTCCAGAACTGTTCGGAGGACCAAATGAGATAATATATTTAAGTATCATGGTAAAGAGGATAGGGCATTAGGTTCAGGGTTAGGAGAGACCTAAAAAAGCATTTTGCTCATTTCTAGTCTTGTGGTCTGAACCACATCGCTTCATGTGTCTGGATGCTAGTTTTTCTTGCTGGACAGTGAAGAAAAATGGACTAAGATGGTCTCTTAGATTCTCTCTGGCTCTGACTCCCATGATTCACCAACCATGACATAGTTGATATAGGACCACAAAATTCTACCTCCATGTGGTATCACATAACCTTCATTGCATTAGGAACCAGGACACTTGCTTTCTAGTCTTGGCTATATCTCCAACTGGGTCTGACCTTGACTGTGCCCTTCTCCTCTCTGAGCCTTATGGGTTAAATGAGTATGTTGGACTAGTAGGTCTCTTTAAGGGCCCTTGAAGCTGTTGATGTTCTATGACTATGAGGGACCAGATCTCCACAAGAAAAATATTGCAGAGACAAGCTGTGCTGATTCTGTAAGCTCTAAGGGGAGGAAGGGAAGGAAGAGGAAGAAAAATGCAGAGGCTGAAAATCTCCCCCACAAACTCAGTCTTAGAAAGGCCCTTTGCCACAAACACTCTGAGAGAGAAATTGGTTCCACTAACCCCTCACCACAAAGACACTAAATTGTAGCTCATCCTCCCTCTCCAGGAGCCCCTCAGTTGCTTGCTTGTCTGCTGCCCCATCATTTTCATATTTTTCATGCTCTTTATTGATATGAAATTGCTTATCTCTAAGTGCCTTTAAGTGCTAAATTAACCAAGAGGAGGAGGTGTGAGCAGGAGGACACTGTCCAGGAGCAGAGAGCAGGCAGGCAACTGCTGGGTAAGGGAGTATTTATTGGGAAAGCAGTAGAATGGCATAGGGAGTTGAGGAAGAGGGAACCAAAGTCTTTATGAAGAATCCTTCTTTGTCCACTTAACAAAAACAATAATTTTTTTCAAAACATATGCATAGATAACTTTCAACATTCACCTTTGAAAAACTTTGTGTTCCAGTTTTTTTCCTCCCTACCCCCTCCCCTAGATGGCAAGTAATTTCATATGTTAAACATGTGCAAAAGAACAATAATCTTTCATCTGTATACGATTTGTTTGTTTATGGAACAGCATGGCATAGTACAAAGAGCACTCTTTCCAAAATAAAAAGGCTTGTGTTCAAGTTCTGACATGGACACTCTCTGGCCATGTGACTGTGGGCAAGCCACTGCCACTCTATAAAATGGAAATGATGCTTGAATGACTTTGCCATTATTGTTCTTCTAAGAAAAGAGCTTTATAAATACCATTCTACACATCATGTATCCACCATCCATGATCTAGAGCATTCTGTAGGAATGTGAGCTTATTAGCATAGTATGAGAGAGTTTTGAGCTTTGATTTTTCTCAAGGTCACACAGAAGTAGCAATTATTAGATCTTGAACTAGAACCCAGCTCTTCTCGTTCTCTGTCCCGAGCAATAGCTCTCACCCTCTGCATTCTGCCTGTCATTCCTTATCTTAGTTGAGTTTCCCAACTTTGTGAGTCTAACTGGACAGAGGTTATTTCTATTTTATATATGAGAAAATCCCGGCTCAGATTGGGGAAGACACTTGTCCAAAGCCACAGAGTGAGTTAAAACCACTGTGGGTGAGAAGCCAATTGGAGATTGATTTCCAGGTTAGGATCCTTTCTGCCAGGCAGTGGCGCTGCTACAATCTTCAAGGGCTGCTCCAGCTTAAAACTTTGGGGCTGTGAATAGAGCCAGGAGGCTATCAGGGAGGTAGAATGGGTAGAGTATGCAGAAGTAGGGAGAGCAGGGAACACTTTCAGGAAATACTAGGAAGAGGTTCAAACATAATTATGAAGATCAGGAAAGCATAATGACAGAGCTGGGATGGGGCAAGGGGTCAATTGATCATTAGACTTCTCAGTAATCTCTCTTTTACTGTCTCCTCCCTCTAGTTATATCTTCCAAAACCTAGTCTTATGGAGGGGCAGAGGAACTGGAAAGGCAAAGATTGGCCAAAGAATAATGAATGCTGGTCCTTTCTCCTAGAATATGGAAAAAAAACCCTCCCTCCTCTGATTCTCAGATACCTATAAAAGGAGGAGTTTTGCCAAGATGATCTCCAAGACTTGGATAAGATGAATCAGAGAACCTGGGCTTGAATCCTGCCTCAGATAATTTACTATTTGACCCGAGTGCTTGCCCTGTCAGATCCCTATTTCTTCATCTAGAAAATAAAGGGAGTTGGAGTGGAAAACTCCTCTAGTCCCTTCTAGGTCCAAATCTACGATCCCTCTGATTACACATTAGTCCTTTGTAAAGTTAGGGTGGGATGGTTTATAGATGTGATTCAGGCACATATTTTCAGACTTTTTCAATATATTGATCAGCTTTGCTGATTTTTCTTCTTTTTAAAAATATTTATTATATAGGCTGGCTTTCTGAAAGAGGAAGGGAAGGTGATTGAAATTTTGGTAATGTTAAAAATAGCAAAAGTTTTTTTTTTTTTTTAAGAAAAAGAACTCATGAAGAGAGATAAAGAGTACAGAACAAATCCTGAGTCCTAGAGTCCACAAGTCTGGGCCTGAGCTACAATGAGGCTTCCTAGCTGTGTGACCTTGGAAAAATTAATTAGCCTCTTTGATTTTCATTTATCTGTTAAAAAAGAGAATCCTTGAGTTATTTAGCCAAAGGATTCTGGTAAGGAAAGTACTTTAGACACTAGAAAGCATACAGACATAGGGAACTACTATTACTATTGTGTAACATCAGTTTCAGTAGCTTCTCTCAAAAAGATTACAGATGCTATTACTTTATATTTAAGAATTAAAAGAATATTGAGACTATTATTCGAGTGAATTTGTTTCCCTATCCTGACCAAAGTGTGACTAAGTAAGCCACAGTTTAAAAAAAGAGAGAGAGAACTTCTTTCCTAAGAGAACTGTTTTAAGCTTTTATCTTTCAAAGGAACATTATAAAGGGAATTCTTGAACAACTTTGGCTGCTATTCTGAGAAAATTGAACAGGGGCACTGTGTTTCCAAAATTGACAAGGCAAAAGTGAGCATTAAGATCAGGGAGTGAGCAATGAGCATTTGAGATGACTTTAACTATAATCATTCTTAGAGCTGAAATACTAATAATTGTTTACATCTTTGTTTTACAATTTGTTATACTGTTGTTCAACTGTATCACCAGTGACTGATATGTATTTAAACCTAGGAGATTAGGAGTTTTGAAATATATAGGGATGAACAGTTACTTTTAGGAAAAGTAATTTCTCTAGTTTTTAAAGTAAATAATATTCTAATAAAATGAAACGAGAGGTCAGGGATGATTGATAAAGAGAAGTTGCAATTTTAGTGATTAATAATAAAAAAATTTAAACATATGCCTAGGTTATGTTGGAATTTGGGATGACTAGAATGAATATAAGCCAAGTAGCAAGGTGAGTGGAAAACTACATATACTGACCCATCTTTAAACTTTGTTGCAATTAACATCATCACCACCACCATTATCATCATTGTTGTTATCTCATCATCATCATAGCTGTTATCTGGATCTAACCTATATTTCCATACTGACCACATATTACTCACCGTCACACATTTCTAGCCTAGCCAAAATGCCTTACTTGCTGCTTGCAGCACACAATATTCTTATTGCTATGCATTTACACAGACTGCCCTCCATGCCTAAAATACTTTCCTTTCTTACCTCTTGGAATCTCCAGTTCCCTACCAGGCTCTGATCAAATGCCACCTTCTCAAGAAGCTTTCCTGATTTCTGCCCTTGCTAGTACCTCAACCCAAGATTAAGTTGTAATTATTATGTATGTTTCTTATACTTATCTTTGCATGTGTTGCATCTTTCCACATAAGCTCCTTAAGAACAGGGACTATTTTGCTTGTCTTTGCTCTTGCCTTTGCAGCCCCAGCGTCCATCGTAATACCAAGAATATAGTTTAATAAATACTTGTTAAATGGAATTTAATCACAGAATTTGAATGAGATGGGACCTGAGATGGGATTTTAGTCCAAACCTTTGGTTTTACAAAGGAGGAAATTGAGCCCTAGAGAGGGAAAGGAAGCTAAGTGAAGCTAGAGCTCTAACAAATACAGGCCTTCTGAGCTAAGCCTGATGTTTACAATCCAAGTAAGACAGAAAATATAGCATGGCAGGTGTGTCAGGGAAAGATAGACCAAAGGAACACCAACTTATCAGATATAAAGCAAGAGCAATATGAACACTGTGTGCAGGCAAAAGCCTCGCTTTAAGAAAATCCATGAAAATTCATGTCTATAAGTCAACAAGTTTTATAAAGTGTGACTGGATAGAATGCTGGGCCTGAAGTCAGGAAGACTCATCTTCCCAAGTTTAATTATGGCTTCAGACACTCACTATCTGTGTGACCCTTGGCAAGTCACTTAACCCTGATTGCCTCAGTTTCCTTATCTGTAAAAATGAGTTGGAGAAGAAATGTAAAACCACTCCAGGATCTTTGCCAAGAAAAGCCCAAATGGGATCACAAAGAGTCAAACATGACTGGAAAATGAGTGATTTATTAAATGTTCACTCTGTGTCAAGCACTGCACCATACTTTTTTTCTAGGACAGGAGCCATATCTTATATAATTCTGTTTTTACATTGTACCATCTGTCCTCCAGTACCTTCCCCAAAAATCCAGCCCTGGCCTGGGGCAATTGGAAAAGAGACTGGATAACCATTGAATAAGAAGGGAAATGAATTGTCCAAAGTCACCTTGAGCTACTTCTAATTCCAAGGTCAGTCACATAGGATTCACACCAAAGTTGACATTAGAGATCATCTAACCTCATCCCCTTATTTTACCAGTGGGAAAACTTGGGTCTCTTTCAGCTCTGTATTCTGTTTTATAGTGCCAGTGGATGATTGTATATATATATATATATGGATTTGAGGCTCTTTAAATAATAAGCTCCCCAAATATTGTTATTAATAATCATACCAAGACAGAATGGTGTAGTGGGTAGACAACTTCATCAAAACAAAGAGAACTACATTCTAATTTCAATTGTACCTCTGGCTTATTTTACTTTCTGAGCCTCAGTTTCTTCATCTATAGAATGTAGGTGATAAATTTATATAATCTTTGAGGACTCCATAGCTCTACTAGACTAGGATTCTCACAAAACGTAAAATTCAAACCTTATCTACAGAGCAGTCAGAAATTAAGATAAAACATTTCTGACATGATCTTGGAAGTCAATGGAAAGACATAATCAGTTTGTAGAAAACCTTTAGTGAAAATAATGATCATTTAAAGTGAGGTATACTTAGAATTGCCATCTCTCTCTCTCTCTCTCTCTCTCTCTCTCTCTCTCTCTCTCTCTCTCTCTGTGTGTGTGTGTGTGTTTTAAGAGAGAAGGTCATGATTATGCAATATTCATATCTAGGGGGAAGTACTGAAGGTGGAGCCAAGGGTTGTAGTAGAAAGAAAGAGCTCTTTCTTTTCCCTTAGTAGCATTATATCTCTTTTATCTGTAGGGAAAGTGAGAACTAAGTTGGTAGAATGAAATAGTCCACGTAATCAAACAGCACAGTAAATGAAAGAACAATTTAATTCAATTCAATGCTAAAAGATCACATTAATATAATATTTACTTTCTTTCATTTAACCCTCTCATTTATAATCAGCCTATGAGGATTCATGTACTATAATTATCTCCATTTCAGAGACAAGAAAGCTGGTTCAGATTGTGATATATCTAGGGTCACACAGCCAGTCATTCAGATAGGATCTGAACTTAGAGCTTTCTGACTCCAAGTCCATTGTCTATTCAGGAACTTCAATGGGCAATGTTAAGAATCCATATTCCATCATCTGTCTAAAATATCTGTCCCTTTAATACATCCTATAGTTTCAAACCTCTGTCTTTGCTATGCCTATAATTTCCTTTGCCTGCTGCTCAACATAGGGATCTCTTTTTCAACCTTTAAACCTCGATTCTATAATATTTCCCATGTCTAAGGTACCTCCTCAATTCCCATGAAGTAGGTAGCTTAACTATAATTATCCCCATTTTACAGAAGAGGAAGGGAAGATCAAAGAAGGGAAAGAATCAGAGC